>NC_134857.1:108679892-108979892 GCF_049852395.1 Peromyscus maniculatus bairdii | reverse complement strand
CTAAGTCATTACTATAGGAGAGGGCCTAAGTCATTACTATAGGAGAGGGCCTAAGTCATTACTATAGGAGAGGGCCTAAGTCATTACTATTGGAAAGGGTCTAAGACATTACTATGGAGAGGGTCTAAGGCATTACTATAGGAGAAAGCCTAACACATTATTCCAGGAGTGTGGTTTTGGAGGAGGGTTAAGATATTACTCCAGATGCAGGATTTACAAGAGGGTCTAAGACCTAGGGTAGCTGTAGATTTTGGGGTGATGATTTTTATGACTTTCACGTCTGGACTGTAAGAATTGAAATGAGCAAATTCCAGTATCATGGAAATAGAGTTTACTAAAATGTTCCAAGTGGGTATGTCTAAATATTTATTATCAAAAAGATGACAAGCACATAACTTTAACATGTTCTCCATGTTTTCACTGTGCGTCTTGTGTAACGTACAAATGTGGGGTGAGTTGTGTTGGTTCAGAACCCCAGTTTGTCAACTCAGCCCCAGTCAATCAAGTCTTGGGAGATTTATTCACCTAAACCAAACACAGGAGACTAAGCAAGAATGCTAACTGTCAAATGTACTAATCAGGTATCGTGGTGTGCTACTGAACCAGTGCACCCCTGTAGGCTAATTACAGATCTCTTTCCAGTGAGGATAGGCTAAGTGAGGATTAGGGGATTCCAGGATAAAGCCACCATTTTAAAGACATCATCAGACTGTGGCACCGATGCAATGCATTGTCCAGGAGAGCCCAGTTACTGCACTTGGAAACTGTCAATAGTGCCTTGATGCCATGAACGTTTCCTGTTTGCACACGAGTCAAAGGAAGTGTTTTCTGGCTCACCATGTCTTCAGGTGACTGTCTAGCAAACAACAACTTGGAAGTTCTGTTTTCTTCCATCTTGCAGTTCTGATACAAACTGGATGTTGGAATCTTTTCATGGGTCTTTTTCAACCAGTATGCACAGAAAGATACCGGGGGGACCAGGACGAGTAAAGCATTGATTACTTGTGTCTACATTTTACATCTAGTCCTCAGCAGTATGATGCTACTTAGCAGTGAAGGAGACTAGTGTACGTAGTCTAGGTCTTACCTAGTGGAAGGGAACCACTAACAGGTTTCTGCCATGTATGCTGTTGACTGTAGAACCAGACTTCTCAAAGGGAAGGAAGGTAAGGGCGCATGTGCTGGCTCAGGTGGGCACCTGCCTCCTGGGGCAGCTGGGAGACATACCAGCAGATCTTCACTATCCAGCTCTCCTTTGTGAGGTGTTCTTCCAGATCACCCAAATCAACATTAAGGAAAACCCTTTCTCATGATAGGCAGGTTGCATTTTTTCAGACTTCCTTGAATTGCCTATTGTGTATTAAAATTGTAGCCGGAGGCTGCGGAAGGAGAGTTATTTGTTCAAGGTCAGCCTTGAGTATATAGCAAGGTCCAGACTTGCCTGGGCCATGTAGCACAGTCTTATCTCAAAAACCAAAAAACCCAAACAATTGCAAGCAACTTTCTTTGCAGGCAAATGCTCTGTGTCAGTCCCTGAGCTCTGGGGAGAGGCCCTATAATTATAACTCACACGATCATGACTCAATTCCTCGCTTTTCCCTTCCTTCCCATCTCTCTTCTCTTCTCCCCTGCACCACTCTGGGATCTCCTTCAACTCATGATTCATGATCCCCCTGCATCAATCTCTTGAACAGCTGGGATTGCACATGCAGCACAATTCTGTTGAAAACGTTACCACAAGTGGATAAAAAGTCCATTTTACAATGGACCATGCTTAACTTTAGAGAGTGAAAGTTTTAAATTATTTTTAAAAATGTATTGTTTGTGTATGTGCATGCTATAGGTATATGTGTACACTGGTGCACACACAGCCGTGTGTATGGGTTCACCACGTGTATGGTGTTCAGGCACTCTCCTCACTGTTTGGGGTAGATTGGCTGGCCACAACCCTGGGGATCCACCTCTGTTTTCCCTCTCAACACTGGGGTTACAGGTGTGTGCTTACTATGGGGGTTTTGAGGATCCCAGATCGAGTCTTCCATTTGTATGGCCTGTCTTTCACCCGCTGGATCACCAGCCCTGAGAGGGAAAACCTTAGAAAGAGCCCCTACTCAAGGATAACTTACCCAACATTTGCTCCACGGAACTAGTAAAAATAGAACAAAATCATTTATGAGGTAGGTGATATGAGTCTCTTGTGATTGGCCATTGCACATCCGTTTTCAAAATATAAAATAAGACTCCAGAGTGTAATTTCAAATGACCAAAGATTACTAGTCACAGAAGTAGGTAGGGCAACATCATGTTTGTTTGTGTTTGCTTGTGTGTACACGTGGAAGCTCCTCCCACACGTACACACAAAGAAATTTTTTAAAAAATCAAGCTTGGTGAGTAACTTTTATATTATTTTGTACACTTTTGTGTTTGGTTCTGTTTGAAACAGGGTCAGTTCTGCAGCACAGAGTGGCCTCAAACTTGCAGCCATCCTCCTGCCTCAGCCTCCTGAGTGCTGGAATTGCTCCCAGTTCAGGCATGTGCCACCCTGTCTGGCATTCTTTATACTTTATTTCCCGTAAAGAGCATGTGTTGATATTACAGTCATTAAAAAGAATAAAAACAGATATGCACGCAGGAGCAGGCAATCCGCTATTCTATTTGCTTTGTTACATCAGGGAACAGCCGTACAGTTTGCTGTTGTCAACCTTGCTCAAAGTAGCGTGAACTTGGAAAGTCCTTAACTACTGACTTCCTGGGTCTCAGCTTCCTCATCCATAAAGTGAGAAAAATCACAGTAACGTTAGACAGGCTTAACTGGGCACGTATAAAGCACAGTAAATTACTGCAGTATTTAGATGGATTGCCAGGAACTTCTCAATGTTATTTATATTTGCTTGGCTATTTCTAGAACTGGCAGCCTATCCCGTTTCAAAATAATGGGGATGGCTACCATCTGTTGGTCACATAACACCTAACGATGTGACCCTGCTTCATGTGCGTTATCTTACTTAACCTTCCCAACAGCCCCGAGAGGGATTTTATCCCCGTTTTTCCTCCTGGTAAACTGGGACACAGAGAGGTCAAGTGATTTGGCCAGAGTTACACAGCTTGCCAGTCTCATAGAAAGGGTTTTATCCCAGGTCTGTCAAACTTAGAGGTCCCTGTTCTATCTTCAGTAACATATGGCTTTTCCCTTAGCAAGAAACTCTCCTCCCAGTGCAGACATTCAAAGGGTGAGGTTGCCAAAAGATTAGCTTCCTTTCAACAACTTCTTCATGGCCAAACGGCACGGAAAGATAGATACTGCAGGAGTGAGGTGAGGGTTTATAATTTGTCAAGTACCTGCTGTGAAGGTTCCCAAGGAAACTTATTGTCTTGTTGAAGAATTTACTTATATACTATGAAAAACTACTGTGTCCTGGATATCTTCCAGACCTTGCAAATGCGTCCAAAATTTAAATCATCTTTTCCTCCCAAACTTGCCTTCCTCTATTCTCTGATGGCAACACCATCACTCATCTCGCTGTGCAAGCCTCTGCCCCTCCTCTAGGCAGAAGGAGAGCCGTGCTGGCTCTCCCTCAAACGCGCCTCTGCTCTGTCCTCATTGTAACCACCTCAGTCCGAGTTCTCACCCTTTCTTGTGCTAGATTATTACAGCTGGGTTCCAAACTGGTCTTCCTGCGTTTAGATGATAATCCAAAATACCTTCCCTATCACCGTCAAAAATTATTTTTCTAGGAAACAGACTTAGGCATGTTATTTCCTTGTTCGACAATCTAATCTATGTTTTTCCCGAACCTCAGAGGATGGATTCTTTCACATGGCATGTGCCATGGACACCGGTCTTTGCCAACCTCATCTGCTGTTTTCCAGTACCTAGTCCCTACATCGTCACTGTATTAACTCCTTGAAATCTCTCACATATTCTAAGTTGCCACACCATTATTTGAATAGTCCATTTCCCATGCAGACAAAATATGTATTAATGGGAAAGTATAGAAGTGATACTGGCAAATAATTGTGGTATCTGAGCACAGCTATTATTTTTAAGGTGTACATTTGACCTAAAATTTAAGTCTCTGTCCCTTCAGCACTGGGCTTCTAAAAGCTTGATGCTGGAGTCCTGTGTGTGTGTTGGATGGTACTTTGGAAAGAAACTTAATTTGCTAACTCTACTGATTTAAAAAAAGCACTCTTATTGTCAATTGAGATAAGGATGTAGACGACCTTGCAAAGACAAATAAAATTGAAAACACAAGTAGGAAGTGGATTGCCAAGTAAGAGCATTGCATTTGGGTTCCAAGTTGATTGCAGCACATCTCAACGCCTTAAACATGCCATGGTTCTCACATTATTATCCTGCTTAGCAACAGTTATTTCCACTAGCTGCAATCTAGATTTATTTTGTTTGGGGGATTAGACCTGGGGGCTCGCTCCCAGTAGGCAAGTGTTCCACCACTGGTCCACACCTCCAGATCTGTTTTAATTTGATTTTGAGGGAAGGTCTTACTGGGTTGCCCAGACTGACTTTGAACTCACTGTAGTCGCAGTAAGCCTATAATCTGCCCCAGTCCCATGAGTAGCTGGAATTGTAAACATATACCAGGAGGTCCAGCTCCTGAGATGATTCTGAGAAGGTGTTCTTTAAATGTTTGCCTCTCCACCCTTCCCCAGATTGTGCCAGTGAATAGCCTTCACATATTTAATCCATTACACTTGGAGACATATGGACTCCTCCTAGGAGGCAGTTATTTCTTTGTCTTTGGGCATCATTTCCTCTACTGCCGGACTAACCAACTTAGAGCTATTGCACTCGTGTGGCATGCTTCTGCCATAGAGGAGTGTAGGTCACAAATGGCAGGATGCTTGTTGACATTACTTATTTCTTGCTCATCTTGCTCACTCCAGTGACATTCTAAAGTTGGGCAACTAAATAAGAATTGGGCTTGGGGCCTTTGGGTCCAAATCAAACTCTACTCTTGGAGCTAATATTGCTTTTCTTTTTCTTTTTTTCTTTTTGCCCTCTGGGTCTAATTTCTCTGTGTTTACAGTGTGTGCAAACATGTTTCTCATTAGTCTTTGTTTACTACCACAGGAATCACTTTGGATTCTAGTCTTGGTGGAGATGGTTTCCTCAAAATAAACCCAGATCACATTGGGTTTTATCGTGTAAACTATGAAGCAGGAACTTGGGGCTGGTTAGAGAGAACTCTTTCCTCATACCACTTGGTAAGAAACAGTGTGCTTACGAACTATTGTAGTTCTATTCCAAGAACAGCACTTTAAAGATACTAATGTTTTCAATGCTCTTTGCTTTTGAGACTCATGGCTTTTTTTTTCCTTCCTTTTCCAGAACTTCTCCTCTGCTGACCGTGCAAGTTTTATTGATGATGCTTTTGCTTTGGCAAGGTATGTCTTAAAATGAGGTTAGGCCACTTAAAATACCACGAGTTTTCCATACATGTTTAGAATTACTTACAATACATTTAAGTATTAGATTTTTTTTTTAAAAAAACTGAAAGCATCTAAAGTCTGTATTTTAAACATTATTGTTATTTTTGGCCCTCTTTTTTAAAAATTCATGCGAGCCTCATAGCAAATACTAATATTAGCTATTCATAGACACACAAGCTTCCCACCCCCACCTCCTCCCCTGCTGGCATGGGGTGTGATAAATTCCATATCAGGGTCTTTGACTTAATTAGTGATATTTTAAAATGATCAAAAGAGCATCTCAGACTGATGAGAGGGCTCAAAGGGTAAAGGTGGCCTTTGCCAAGCCTGATGACCTGAGTTCGAGCCCCAGGACCCGCTTGATAGGAGAGCAATCGTTTCAATATACTCCCCTCTGACCTCCACGTGTGCAGTCCCCTCCCCCTAAAAACAAGCAAGTAAAATACGAAGGACCTAGTTTTAAAATATACCTTTGTAACTGGATTTAACAAATGCATGCACAGAGTTTCAGTTTGCAAGCCCGAGCTAACTATTAGATATTTTAATCTAGAATTGTGAATTTTTGTCTAAGTCACTGGGACAAGAAGAAGAAGCCACAGTGCTTTTGCAATGGTTAGCATTTGGGAGCTAGTTTGGAAATTTGACTTTTTCTTTTCTTCATGATCTGAGAGTAATCTGAACCTAGAGAAAGATAAACAACCTAGATTGGGGAACAGAGGGACAGTGACTTTGGTACCTCTTCACATTTTTTTCAGATCATCTGACCCTATTAATTATTTATTGTTTTTAACCCTCTTCAGAAGCTAGATATACAGCTGATTTGATTTCTTTGTTTTTCCATAGCTTTGTCTAAGCATGAGAGTAGATGTGGATTCCTTAGGAAGCCTCTTCTGACTCCTCTGCCTGAGTTGGGCATCATTCTTAGGTGCCTAATTTTTCCCCACAGTACTGTATTATCATTGCTTATTATTGTCCATACTGCCCAAGAAATCCTCTTATGAGAATGGGCATCTGAACCCAACTCATAACAGCATGTGACTGTTAGTTAGAGTTATTATTCAATAACTACTAGCCAATCAGATTGATGGCTACTGGTTAAAGTAGAAACATTTGACATGGACTCCTTAGATAACATCAGAAGTCCAAAAATGTTGACAATTTTCAAAGGGTTAAACAATCGGTTTTTGAACCTGAATAAAATCCTGCTTCTGTAGAAATTAGAGTAACATTTTAACCTCTGTCTGGATCAATACCCTTATAGAAAACTATAGAGGTGACTATGTGAGACTGTGGTAAGAAATAAATGAGAAAATAGGCAGACAGAACCTAAGAGATGATCTTCCTTATAAGTTCTCATCAAATTCTATTACTTGAAGAAAATGCACCACCTTGGCTGACTAACAGTAAAGATATATTTTCCAAAGCTCTCTGAGTTGGACCTCTCTTGCAATGCTCCTTGAATCTTATAGGGAGAGGCAGAAATGTCCAACTTCGAGCTGTGCATTCCATCATCACTTAATCTCAGCTCCTGGAGCGCCATGCATCTTCTCTTTATTCATCACTGCTGGCCACATCTCTGGTTAAGATTGAGAGTAGCATTTTCTGTGTGTATCAACATTCAAAATGTTAAGGACAATATTAAGGGCAACGTGTCTAGCTATCATTCTTCTCAAATATATCTGAACCAAACTTTTAGAAATACTTTTCCATAATTTTTTATGATGCTGACTATTGGGGTGCCAAGCAAGTGCCCTATCACTTAGCTTTGGTTCCAATCCTGAGCAAAAACTTTTCAGTTGAGTCTCAACAACAAGTGAAATTTCTCTCTCTATTTTAAAAAGATGTGTGTGTGTGTGTGTGTGTGTGTGTGTGTGTGTGTGTGTGTGTGTGTGTGTGTGCCCCCACAGAGGACAGAAGAGGGCATCTAATCCCCTAGAGCTAGAATTACAAGCAGTCGTGAACCTCCTGACAGGGATGCTGAGAACTCTGGTCCTCTGCAAAAATAAGAAGTGCTTATAACCACTAAGCCATCTCTCTAACCTGTAAATGAAATTTTTTTTAATTGTTTAGTAGAGAAATGTTCACTAACATAAAATCCTAGAATCACCATACTGATCCTTTCAATTGAAAGTCCAGTTTTCAATTAATTGTCCTATTTGTTTTCTCCCTCAGAGCCCGACTTCTGAGTTATGAGATAGCCCTGGGCTTGACCAAGTATCTCAAATCAGAAGAGGATTTCTTACCATGGCAGAGAGCCATTTCAGCTGTAACCTACATCATTAGCATGTTTGAAGATGACAGAGAGCTGTACCCCATGATAGAGGTGACATTAATGCTATGAGTACACCACAATTGTAAATGTTCAGTTGACTGGGGTGGCTTCTCAGGGAAGGAGCTCTATCTTGTGGGCTATCTGTCCATCACACAAAATCAAGAGATGTTCTAGGACTTGGCTAATCAAAGCAGGCAGGCTGTCTGATCTTCTTCACTTTGAAGTGTTTCATATTTGTGTTTCAGTATACCTCAAAAAGGTATCCATTTTAGTATCAAAATGAATATAAGACTATCTTATTTAAATTTGTAATGTTTTAAACTATAAACTAGAACCTACTTTAAAATGGATTTATCTGCTAAAATTAGTTTATTCTTAACAAAAATATAACAAAATAAGAAAATTGTATTTTCTTACTCTCGCCTCCATGTTGGGATTTCGAGTTAGTCATTTCTGTTTACCTTTTCTTTGACATTTCAATAGCACTTTGGCAGGCTGCTTGCAATTTTAAACAAATCTGGATTCAAATCTGGCTATTTTGTGTATTAAATGGAAGACCTTTGGAAAAATGGTTTGCTATTTGTGGGTGCAAGTTTCCTCTGTGTAATAGGAATGTTAGCACTGGCCTGCCTGTGGTTATGGGAGAGTGAGGACCCCTAAATGGTCTTTGTAAATCTAAATAGCTACCATTTTAAAATATTTCATCAATGCTTAAACACTCATCTTAGTATCAGGAGTGAGTAAGGTGTTTTTTTTTTTTTCTTTTTTCTTTTTTTTTTTTTTTTTGGTTTTTCGAGACAGGGTTTCTCTGTGTAGCTTTGCGCCTTTCCTGGAGCTCACTTGGTAGCCCAGGCTGGCCTCGAACTCACAGAGATCCGCCTGGCTCTGCCTCCCGAGTGCTGGGATTAAAGGCGTGCGCCACCACCGCCCGGCATGTTTTTTTATTATTATTTTATTATTACTATTATTTTATTTTTACTATTTTATCATTACTATAATAAAGAAATAGTTTTTCCCCTTGCTGCTATGATAAAAATACCCCAATAAAATCAAGTAGTGGAGAGGATTTATTTGGTTCACAATTTCAGGCTACAGTCTGTCTTAGATAGGATTTCTATTGTTGGGACGAGACACCATGACCATGCAACTCTTAAAGAAGACATTAAATTGAGGTGACCACTTAGTTCAGAGGTTCAGTTCATTATTATTGTGGGGAGCAAGGCAGACATGGTGCTGGCTACATCTTGATCAGAAGGCAATAGGACGTGACTATGACACTGAGTGATATCTTGAGCATGTATGAGACCTCAACGCCCGCCTCCACAGTGACATACTTCCTCCAACAAGGCCACACCTCCTAATATTGCCATTCCCTATGAAATTATGGGGGCCAGTTACATTCAAACTACCACACAGTCCATTGTTGGGAAGTCAGGGCAGCAGGAACTTGAAGTACCTGGTCCCATTACATCAGCAGTCAAGAGCAGAGATCAAAAAACTAATGCATGCTTGTGACTGCTCAGCTTACTTTCTCCACCCTTAACCTAGAATCCCTTTCCTAGGGAATGGTGCCACCCATGGTGGGCTGGGTCATCCCACATCAAATAATGGAATCAAGACAAATCCCCACAGACTTATGATCTAGACAGTCCCCCACTGAAACTCCCTTCTCAGGTGAATCTAGGTTATATTAAGTTGATAATCAAAGCACCAAAGGGGGCTCAGTTAATGTTTTTAAAAAACATTAAAGAAAGATCTAGAATGGTTTCTATATTTAGAACTGAAGGAAAATTCAGCATTATAAAATGTGAACACCTTCTTTTTCTAAGTGCTGGCCCACACTTCCCAGAACTAGTAGGGCAAAGATTACAGTGGGGGACCTAGGGGACATAAGATGAAGATAAGTGGCAAGTTCTTACTCATGGTATACTCTGCTTCTATTTCAGACGTACTTCCAAGGTCAAGTGAAGCCCATTGCAGATTCTCTGGGATGGGAGGATAGTGGAAGCCATGTCAAAAGGTTATTTCTTACCTTTTAAAAACTAATATTCACTTGACATTTGTGTTTTTGTGTTTTAAGATATGATGAAAAACATTGGTAAGCCCCTGGCTCTGTGCTCGTTTGTTTTTGAAGGTTACTCCGTGCCTCTGTATTAGGATTTGCATGCAAGATGGGAGACACTGAAGCCTTGAACAACGCTTCCCAGTTATTTGAGAACTGGCTACAAGGGAAAGAAAGGTGACTACTCATGTTGTTTGCTTGTCTAGAAGATTTTTGTTGTTGTTGTTGTTGTTGCTTTGAGACAGGGTTTCCCTGTATAGTTTTAGTGCCTGTCCTGGATCTCGCTCTGCAGACCAGGCTGGCCTCAAACTCACAGAGATCCGCCTGGCTCTGCCTCCTGAGTGCTGGGATTAAAGGCGTGCGCCACCACCGCCTGACAGAAGATTTTAACAGAGTTGTGAGTAAACACATGAAATTCCTAAAACATTCTTTCTTCTCGTAGCATTCCTGCAAACCTCAGGCTTCTGGTGTACCGCTATGGGATGCAGAACTCTGGCAACGAGACTTCATGGAACTATACACTAGAGCAATACCAGAAAACCTCCCTAGCACAAGAAAAAGAAAAACTGCTCTATGGGTTAGCTTCCGTGCGGGATGTTACTCTTTTGGCAAGGTAAGCTCTTTGTTGCCTCGTGGTGCTGGAGATTAACTCCAACCAATGCTTTGCCCATGCCAGGCAAGTCTTCTAACGTTAACATGTATACTCAGGTGTAATTTATTTCTAATTTTCTCTTCTTTTAATTCGATTTTTAGACAAGGTCTCACTATGTGGCCCTGTAACATTAAGGCAATCTCCCTGCCTCTGCTTCCCACCAGGACTGCCATGTTTAATGTGTAATTTAAAATAAACTTGGGGGACTGGAGAGAAAGTTCAGCAGTTAGAAGCACTGACTGCTCTTTCACAGGACTCTAGTTTGATTCCTGGAACCCACATAGTGACTCCCAACAGCCTGTTAGCTCCAGTCCCAGGGAACTGATGCCCTTTTCTGGTCTCTATGGGCACAGGCTCTAAAGTGATGCACAGACAATCACGCAAGCAAGATGTCCATACTCATAAATAATAATAAAAAATTAATAAAATAAAATTGGTTCAGATTAAATAATGAACATAACCATCTTGACATATGTCAAAGCATTACACTTGATGGCATGGTGCTAATTATATTTGTTAAGGAGTTTAAAAACTATCTGTTTTAGAAAGACTCTTGTGGATGCAGGTGTAGAAGAAAAATTACACACACACACACACACACACACACACACACACACACACACACACAAACTTCAGGGCGCACCACATCAGTACAGTTTCTTGAATTTCAATGGCCTAGTGTGCCAAAGTATTCTCCTAAGACATTTGTTGTAAAAGACAAGTTGCTCCACCTTGCACTATCCTCCATAGAAAGTGGTTTCTGTGGCCAGAGGTCGTTATAATCTGTGAATTTGAAGCACTATTCACATTTGCGATTGTTATTCCAAGCATCTGCAGAGTCTTCCAGAGCTTGAGGTATGACAATAACAAAGGAGGTTTGGCAGCAAGTTTGGGGTGAAGTGAGGGGTCCCCTGGAATTGCTTGCTTATCTGAAGTGTATGATAAGTGTGCCATAATTCACATGAAAGTAGGTTTATTTGTACAACTGCAAGTGCTTACAAAAGTATCCACCTTTGTTTTCTATCTGATTGGTTCTAAAATCCAGTACAATGAGGACCCCAGACACTGGCTGTGTTCGTCTGCAAGTCTGGTTTTTAAATGTTGTTAAACCCAAAACCTAGCTCATGTAGTCTCTAAGTAAGTGTCCTATGGTTTCCTCCCTTCCACATTTTCCTTTTATACAAGGAAGACATGTGTCCTTTTGTAGTGAGGGAGAAAGGGATGCTCTCTTTCTTGCTGGTCTTCCCTAAGGTATTTACCTATTTTGGTCCTGGGCCAAAGTCGATTGGGTTTTAACTGCTCACATCTTACCTTCTAGAATGCTGTCTATCTTCTAGAGATGAATGCTATGGTCACAGTCATGTCTTCCACTCCTGAAGTACTTGTGCTGTATAACACTTTGGTTTGTCCAAAGGTTTTTTCAGAATCTCCTCACATTTATTTTCGAGACTAAAGATAGGTCTAGGGTTCCCCTACACAGCCAACAAGCCAAACCAGCATGGGTGTTCCTTAAACCAATGAATCTAGTCCCTCATTCTGCCTAGGACATACTGTTGTGTGCCCATTCCACATTGGGCATTTCACAAAGTTAGCTATTGATCTGTAGAACTTCCCCCGAAGAATGAAAGGACCGAGTGGTATATTCTAATGTCCCACAGCATATGAACTTAACTTCAAGCCCAAGTTTTCTTCAGTCTCACTTACGGTAAATTTCTGGGGCCAAATGTCTTCCTTTTCTATCACAGTGCCAGAACCCCTAAGAAAACAACTTAAAGTGAGGATAGATTAATTCTGGCCCATGGCTCAGAGATCTGAGTTCATATTCCAATGCGCTTAGGCCTGACAGAGGCAGAGGACTAAAGAGAGGGAAGGCTGCTCACCACAGGGCAGCCAGAGCCAGAGAGTAACAGAGAAGGAGACAAACAGCATACACCCCTCCAAGTGATCCGCGTCCTTCAACGAAATGGGACCTCTTCACAATCTGTTGAGTTAGGCATTCATCACAATGGCTTGATCCACTGATGAACACAGCACCATGATGATCCAATTACTCCTAATATGTTACCAACTGGGGACCAGACCTTCAACTACAGACCTTTGAGGCCATTTTATATGTAGACTCTAGCATTAAGTATGCTTGACATTGATATATTAAAAAATGTAAAAAGAAGTCTATAAATTTCTTTCCTCTTTGATAAAGGGTATCTCTCTAATCTATCTCACATCTCAAGTTGAACAGTGATCCTTCTGGTAGTTATTAAGCCTTATCTCCCCTAAAAAATAGGAATGGTCTGAGCCAGTAGGTAGGAAGCCATGGAACAAGACAAGGAGATTATGAAAATATGTCTGATTATCAGCAGTTGATATTTTTGAGGTGCCTTTTTCATAGTAAACAAAACATGTGTTGACTTCAGATAGAAATAATTCTAATAGCGATATGGACTTAGAAGGCCAACTCTAGTTAACACCACAGCATAACATTGAGGAACATCTACCCATTTGTTCTTTAATTCATCCTGGACTTCTTTGTGTTATATTGTAATTATAGCTAGCTAATCTAACCATGTAGCTTACATTAGCTTTGCGCCTTTCCTGGAGCTCACTTGGTAGCCCAGGCTGGCCTCGAACTGACAGAGATCTGCCTGGCTCTGTCTCCTGAGTGCTGGGATTAAAGGTGTGCACCACTACCGCCCGGCTTGACCTAAAGTTTTTTTTAACATACACTGTTTTTAAATTCAGTGGGATAATAGACAAATAAGTGTGTGTATTTAATTCAATAAATGTTATTTTATTAGAGTAATCATTAAAATTTAGTTTTAATTGTTTTTGGTGATTCCAAAATAATTTAAATTTTAAATTAGTTTAAGTTTCAATAATAGTTTTAATGTTTAATACTAACTAAAATTGTTAGATTTAAATGTTTATATTTTAGTATTCATCAAAATTAGACATTACTCTTTAAAAACAGCTAAATACACTAATTATTAAAAAACTTCTTTCTCCATTTGTCATATTTACTTCATTCTGTCAGTTGATACCTCAAGAATTGAGTTGCTGGGACGAAAGCTGTGTGGCCCTGAAATTTAGATGATGTTCCCATTCAAAATTCATTTTGAAGCAGTTTTCTTCTTGCCTTCACTTAGGTATCTGGAAATGCTCAAAGACCCCAATGTGATCAAAACTCAGGATGTGTTTACAGTCATCCGCTACATCTCATACAACCCATACGGGAAGAGCATGGCCTGGAACTGGATACAGCTTAACTGGGACTATCTGGTCAACAGGTGGGAGATCAGATAATGGCTCCTTGATCGCTTGTGTGACACTCTCTACAGGTGCCTTCTTTTTCTGACTTTCTCTGACTGCTGTCCCATACCAAAATGGTATATCGCCAGAGGTAAAGGACCAGAGCACTGTCCTTCCTAAGACAGTTTCTTTCTTCCTAAGAAACTATGTTTCTTAGGCAACAGCACTTTAGGGGTGAGTGGGTAGAGATCTGGCATATGCACCCTTGTCTCTCTCTCTCTCTCTCTCTCTCTCTCTCTCTCTCTCTCTCTCTCTCTCTCTCTCTCTTTCTCTCTCTCTCTCTCTCTGTGTGTGTGTGTGTGGTTTGTTGGTGCTGAGGACTGGAGGATCCAGGCCCTTCTGTCTACTAAGCAGAAAGCACATGCTCTATGACTGACCTACCCTTCTGCCTCGTGACAGCAGCTTGGGAAATGGGAACTACGGATGGCAGAGCAGAGCAAATGAGATGTTTCCCCGAGCTTCTCATTTCTTTGGCCCCATGCAGAGGATGTGCTGCTGCTCTTGGCTCTGGTCCTCTAAATGCAATGCTCAACTTCTGTTAAAAAGGACACTTCTTTGGCTGACTATAAAATAGAATATAGGCCAAATGTATTTCCCAAACAAACGTGTACACACTGATGAAAGGTCAATCCACCTGTAAGCCTCCCGTTAGGAAGTCTCCTTGTCGTTTATATCAATCTTCCCTGTCAACGGTGGACAGTCATTACTGTCCCCTGAGAAACACAGCCATAGGGATGACTTTACCCCCTCTTTTCTCCTGGCAGATCACCCCTGCCATCGTGTCTGTTTATATTCCCTTTCCTTCTGAGATGCACATTGTGTCTCTGGCTCTCAACTGAAGTTTTCTACATTGCTTTTGCCTGTTTATGATAGATTTTTGCCTTTTTTGTTCTTGTGACTAGTGAGAGTCACCGTTCAACTATTTCTTTTTGTTTCTTTGTTTTGTTTTGTCGAGACAGGGTTTTTCTGTGTAACCTCCTTGACTGTTCTAGAACTCACTATGTAGACCAGGCTGGCCTTGAACTCAAAGGGATCCACCTGCTTCAGTCTCCCAGTGCTGGGATTAAAGGCGTGTGCCATCACTGCCTGGCTATATTCATCCATTTCTAAACATTGGTCTGAGGACATGTGCACACATGAGCTCATATCTGTGGTTCATCTGTTTATAACTGTTTCAGTGAAAGGCTTGGTTTGGACTGAGTAAATCTATTCAACAAGAATGTGTTATTTGGGACTGGAGAGGTGGCTCAGAGGTTAAGAGCACTGACTGCTCTTCCAGAGGTCCTGAGTTCAATTCCCAGCACCTACATGGTAGCTCACAACCATCTATAATGAGATCTGGCACCCCCTTCTGTATACATAATAAATAAATAAATAAATAAATAAATAAATAAATAAATAAATAAATAAATAAATAAAATCTAAATAAATAAAATCTTTATATATATATCTAAAGAATGGGTTATCTGGGCCTATGAATTCATCTTGTGTGAGGAGTACTTTCCATTTAGAAAGATGGATGCTTAAGGATGCCTACTGTGTGTTTTGTGTTAGCTGAAAGACCACGAGTCTACATACGCTGCAAGAAATTTATATAAATGAAGCACAATGTTTACTTTTAAATTGTTGTGAAAAGATAAAAGTATCTTTTGTTTATTATACACTTTTAAAAACTGATAATTAGAAAAAATAGATTTTACTTTGCAATAGAGACCATAAACATCTGGCTTTAAAGTAAGCATATTAGATCATATAAATTAAACTTATTTCCAAGGACAATGGATTGATTAACCATTGTCAGAGTTAGGCCCACAAGCCTTGTCCAATGCTTTTAAGATTTCTTCATTGTCTGATGCTCTAACTTTCATGAGATATTATTGCAGATGGCCCCAACACAAGATCATACAATAACCACATGTCTGTTACACAAAAGGCAATATTAATTTTATTTGGTTTGAGGAAATAGAATTTCCCTATGAAAAATTAATAAGAGACAAGTTATATAGAAATGAGCCAAGCTTTATTCAAATATTTCTAAACTTTTGAATGATTTCCAAATTTTTGATTGAGTGGTATTACTGTCTCTATTTCTGAACAATTTGTTATTACCCTTTGTGGTCAATATATTGTGTACCCTAATAAAGTTATCTGGGGTCAGAGAACAGAACAGCCACTAGATAGACATAGAGGCCAGAAAACGGTTGCACACACGCCTTTAATCTTATCACTTGAGAGGCAGAGATCCATCCAGATCTCTGTGAGTTTAAGACCACACTGGAAACAGCCAGGCATGGTAACATACACCTTTAATCCCAGGAAGTGATGACAGGAAGCAGAATGGTATATAAGGTGTGAGGACCAGGAACTAGAGGCTTTTAAGCTTTTAGGCTTTTGAGCAGCAGTTCAGCTGAGATCCTTTTGGATGAGGACTCAGAGGCTTCCAGTTTGAGGAAACAGGATCTGCTGAGAAGTTGGTGAGGTGAGGTTGGCTGTGGCTTGTTCTGCTTCTCTGATCTTTCAGCGTTCACCCCAATACCTGGCTCCCAGGTTTTATGTTAATAAGACATTTTAAGATTCATGCTACAACCCTCAGATAAATTTTTTCTCTCAAGCTTTTTTTATGTGACCTTTATAACTGCTATTTGCCAGCCCACTGCTGTGCTCTCTAGTTTGAGCCTTAATCACAAAGCCCCAGTGTCTGTGGGGGATGACTCTTTGTCCCTGTGTCTTCTAAACCCTTAGGAGAAACTATAAAGCCCAATAGGTCTGTAGTGGGGTTTGACCAAATTTGATTTTAGTTTGTTATAGATGAAAAAATTCAATAATTTTGACATAATGAACATGGTCTAAACACTTAAACATTATCTCGAAACAGCTCAATAAGCACTCATAATTTGAATAATTTGAATAATTTGAATACATCAAAATTAGGCATATAAATATGAAGTTGAAGTAGATGACTTTTTCAAGCTATTTAAGATATACTTAAGCCGGGCGGTGGTGGCGCACGCCTTTAATCCCAGCACTCCAGAGGCAGAGCCAGGCAGATCTCTGTGAGTTTGAGGCCAGCCTGGGCTACAGAGTGAGTTCCAGGAAAGGCGCAAAGCTACACAGAGAAACCCTGTCTTGAAAAACCAATAATAATAATAATAATAATAATAATAATAATAATAATAATATATACTTAAACTCTTACTATAGTTTAAACCATTTTGATGGAGACACTATGGCATGTTTCCTCCTATCTCCTGCACTTCATATGCTAATAGGCCCCTGAGATAAACATAGTTTGCTCCTGTGTAGGTAGTGTTCACACAAGTATTTGCAGCTTTTATTCGATGTATTTGCTCCTAGCTCCCAAATATTTCTTTTAATTTTTGGTCACTAAGAGTAAAATAACAATAATTCAGAAAGGACAAGCCATTCAGATAACCGTGACTTGCGATTGGCACCCATTGTTAGAAGTCAAAGACTCTCACTTCAGCCACAAGCATATTTCCTTTTTTAAAATTCCCATCTTCCTCTTACAGAACTGATGTGTGTGGTTTTCAGAGGCTGCGGACGATAATAAGAATGTTGAAGTCGTCTGTCATAGAATCAGTCAGAAATAACTTCTGCTGTCCGTGTTTATCATTCCTAAACCACTTCTCGGTGGCTGCTTATTTGAGACACACGGAGCCATGTTATCCACATGGTTTTAGGATTTATTCTTTTCGTGTCCTATTGCTACTGAATGAAAGGATTTTAGCATTTCTGATAAATGACGTTTATTGTAACTGCCTGTTTTCCCAGTATGTTCCTAGACTAAGTGTTGTTCTTAAATATCCTCATTAATATCTCATTTTATTTCTATATTTTAAATTTAAAATTTTCTCTTATTTTTATGTGTATGGATGTTTTGACTGTTTGTATGTATGTGTGCCACATGCAATGTCTGGTTCCTGGGGAGGTGAGAGGAGAGTGTCAGATCCCTTGGAACTGGAGTTACAGACAGTTATGAGCTACCTTGAGGGTACTAGGAATTACACCCTGATCTTCTAGAAGAGCAGCAAGTGTTCTTAACCACTGAGCCATCTCTCTAACCCCTAAAACCTCATTTTAAAGTATGATTCTTTTTCTAGCAAGTCTTGTAGCACACATGCTGTGTGCTAGGTTCCATCATTGGCATTGGGGCTGCAATAGGAAAGAGAGTTGGGTCCAGCTCTCTCTCTCCTTGCAGAACTTAAGACTTTGGTGAGAGCAAATAGTCAAGAATTATTAAGTTAAGCAGTATTAAATCAAGAATTTCACAAATAAATGTATACACCTGTAGTACCTACCCCGAAAACAGACTCAGAGTACACCAAAATAATACAAAGGGGAAACCAATCAACTTGAAAGAAGTTGGAGGCGAGGTCTTCCTAAGGAAGTGTCAGCCCACATGAAAGAAGAGCAGGAAAGAATTGGGGAAACAGAGACCGAAGTATCTTGGCTAAGGCTACCAGGAAAGAAAGGGATGACTGTTAAAAGGAGCAGAGTCTTGTTAAAATTTGACTTTTATTCTAAGAGCAATGATGAGTCTGTCATTGGAAGTTTGTAATACAGTGAAATGATGGGTTTATGTTGAAAATGAGTGCTTCTGGTGATAACCGGGAAGCATGGGCACCAGGGAGATCAGAGTGGATTTGGGAAGCACACAGTTACCTTCTGCTATAGTCCCAGCAAAGACAATGGCCAACTGGCAGCAAAGACAGTGATGAACTGGACCATGGCGTGATGGTGAAGATGGAGGACCCACAGAACATGGAGGGAGTTTGAAAATAAAAGAGGAGAGTGCAGGGACACGTGTTGGCGCCCATCTCGGTTTCCTAGTGGCTTTACCTAGCAGGACTGCTTAGAGGTTGATTGGACCACGGGCCTGAGTACCAGGTGTTTGGAAGGGTCTACACTTGGCTGTATCTAGCAAGGGGGAGGTCTTTTGACCCTCCCTTTGGCATTGTTATAAAAAGCCCTTTGGAGCCTGGTGGTGGTGGCACACACCTTTAATCCTAGCACTGGGGAGGCAGAGGCAGGTGGATCGCTGTGAGTTTGAGGCCAGCCTGGTCTACAGAATGAGATGCAGGACAGCCAGAACTTGTTTCACAGAGAAACCCTGTCTTGAAAAAACCAGGGGTGAGGGCAGGGAGGGATAAAAAAGCCCTTTGGAATAATGTTCTGGGCCACCCATAATTCTGGCTCCAGAGGACGCTGATGACTGGCCTCCACAAGCCCCTGCACTCGTAGGCACATACCCCTCCCTCCCTGCCACATACACATAATTAACAATAGTAAAACTGAAACTTTATTAAAAAGAGTATTCTAGAAGAGTGATAAGGGATGACTCCAAGTGTGCAGAGCCAGCAAGAGTCTGTAGCAAAATTTCATGACAGGTTTGACAAATATGGAAGGGGAGACAACCAAGAGAAATGCCAGATTAAAAAGGAGGATCCTTCCTTTTCTTCTTTTTTAAAAAATTCTTTATTAGTATTATTTTACACAGATTGGTGTTTTGCCTGCATGTATGTCTGTGTGAGGGTGTTGAAACCCCTGGGCATGGAGTTACAGACAGTTGGGAGCTGCCATGTGGATATTGGGAATCAAACCCAGGTCCTCTGCAAGAGTAGCCAGAGCTCTTAACCGCTGAGTCATCTCCTCAGGCCCCCATTTTTTCCCTTTTGTATATTGAAGATATTTTAATGTATCTAATATTTAAATGCTGATGAGAAAGTCCCAGTATGCGGAACAAGATTAAGTTTTTTTTTTTTTTAAAGCAAAGTTGTTGTTTTTTAAGTAGGAAAACAGGCAATCAAAGCTGAGGTATGAGGAGGGGACAGGCTTGTGTAGGAGTTACTTTGTATTTCTCTCTAGAGTGGAAGGCAAAGGCATCTTTAGGGGAGGGGAAAGGATGGACCGTGTTTGGGAAGAGAAAACATTTGAAAAAGGCAGATTGAATGGGAAAAAATTAATGTGTTGGCCAGGGAATGGAGGGGGGCTATTAATGTGGGATTATCATTTGATATTTATCCATGAATATACAATGAGTTGGGTGACTTCTCAAGCCAGAACTTGACCACCTGAAACAACCTGAGAAGATAAACAGCTGACTCCATTCCAAGTTATGGTTTTGCTAGACAAGAATTGTTACAATACAAGGGAGCTCAGGGTTTAATTAAAAGTGTAATTGAGCATGAAGCCATCATATCTCAACTATGTAAATAAATACATGGGGCATAAAAGAAAGGTCTTATGGTCCAGTAGAAGCTGGCATTGGAGAGTCAACGGACCAGAAATCCAGGCTAGGCTAAGAATGGTCAGAGTGAAAACTGAAAAGCATATTTTGTTGTAAAGAGCACACAAATGAGTGATTCGGATGCAGGTTTAAAGTGATTGCAAAGCATTATGGGAATTGGATGGCTAAAGTGGAACATGGAAAACATGGCTGGAAATATGCTCAGGAAACCAAGGAGATAACAAACTGCATTGATCGTGTGGGAATGACTTGGCATGGCAGCACAGCTCAGAGCAGAGAGAAAGGCGAGCAGAAAGGTTGGTGCAAACGTGTGTCCCACATGGAAGCAAGTAAGCAGGAGGGATGGAGATGTGCAGGGTGGGGGCAGAGAAAAGGTCTGGACAGCAAACACCCTGGAAGCCAGAGGCCGCGTTTGCTGGCAAGGGTGGAAGCGACTGTGAGGCAGAGAATGTCACTCAGTGCCTAGGAGTCACCTTTTGAGTAAAGACTGAAGAGTGAGGCCTAAGAGTGGCGGATGGAAATGCAACTGTGTCTGTGGTGAGGCTGGGTATTGGCTAGTGTCCAGAGGTTTGCATCTTTTCATTCCTCTGTAGATGAATTTCTAAACAGTCTTATTAAATAAAAAACATGGAGCCAAATATAGGGGTGAAACTCTTAGAGATCAGGGAAATAGTGAGAGCCACCAACCAACCTTACCTCACCAGCTCTGCAGCTCCCAAAAGTGAGCTACTTCCTGTCTACCTGTGCCTTTATTGCGTTGCTGTTCTACCCTCTCATTGGCTCTTAGCCCAGCTACCTCACTTCCTTGTCACTGTCTGTCTGTACAGACCTCCAGGTCTCTATGGTTGGTACTGGGATTAAAGGCGTGTGTTACCACACTTGGCTCTGTTCTGTAGTATGACCTTGAATACACAGAGACCCTGCCTGATGAGTGATGGGATTAAGGGTGTGTGCTACCACTGCCTGACTTCTGTGTTAATTTCAAATGACTTGCTGTTTCCTCTGATCTCCAGGCAAACTTTATTTATTAGCATACAAATAAAATATTACCACATTTCAGCACAAATAAAATATCACCACATCCCTCTGCTGATACCATCTCAGCATATTGCTCCCTTTTAGCACTTTGCAATGGTTCTTTACATAGAAGAAAGGTTCCACTTCCATATATATTACAACTGTTTTTTCCCAAGTTGCTTTTGATTTTGTTTACAACATGTTCTCCTCTAGAGCATAAAACTTTTAAAAATAGGATAAAGCAAACTTTATCTGCTTCTGTCTTCTACTGCGTTTGTTTTTGATGTATAATAGTTCTAGAGTATAAACTTTCTCCTATTGATTTATATATAGATATATTTTCCCATATCCCTCCCCCAGTATCTCAGTGGTCAAATTTTATGCATAACTTTGTGGGGTTTCTTTTTTTTTAAACACTGTGATTAGTTGTGACGAGATTTGTATTTCCATCTGTAAGGAGTGAAGGAAGTCCTGTGTGAGTGAAGTCCTAAGTGAATGCATAGTGTTGATATGGGTTAGTCATATGTAGAGATTGTCCTCACCCAACCACCTATTAAAATTGGTCATTGATGTTTCCATGCTGAGAGGCAGCAGGGGCATTAAGGAATAATTACGTCAGTTGGTACAGTCGGTGCTTGCCTAACATGCACAAAGCCCTGGGTTCAATTCCCCAGCACTGTAGCTGAAGTTTTCCTGGTCCTGCCTGTCCCACGGTCAGGACAAATCTCTCTCACCCGACAGTCCCGCAGCTAAGTAAACACACAGAGGCTTATATTATTTACAAACTGCATGGCCTAATGGCTCAGGCTTCTTGCTAGCTGTTTTTATATCTTAAATTAACCCATTTCTATTAATTGCCATGTGGCTTGGGGCTTACCAGTATCTTAACATCTTCTCATGGCGGCAGCTGGCAGCATCTTCCTGCCTCAGCCTTCCACTCCCCAGAATTCTCTTCCCTCTTTGTCCCACCTATACTTCCTGCCTGGCTACTGGCCAATCAGCATTTTATTTATCAATCAATCATCCACAGCACAGCACCTCATAAACCAGAAAAGGTGAGGCGTGCCTGTAATCCCTGCACTCAGGAAGAGGAGGTGGGAGGGTCAAAACTTCAAGGTCATCCTCAGCTACATGACCAGCTGTGAGCTCAGGGCCAGCCTGGGCTCCATGAAATCCTAGCTCAAATTTCCTTTAAAATTCAAAGGTGATTAGAGAATGATTGTTATGAAGTATTTCATACATCCCAGGTCCTCACATGTTCCTGTTGTGTACTTGCGTGCTCCCGGGCTGCTTTCCTCCAGGAGCTGAAGCAGTGCAAGCTCAAGCGTCGGCTAGTGCTCCTTCTTTACATGGAACCCAGTCAGAGGTGTCCCACTACAGCAACAAAGGATAGACAAAGACAGACAAGCCATTCCCCTTTATGATCTAGTTTGACGTATTACTTAGTGTTTTGTTGACAAGAATTAAGTTGTGCATCTGTACCTAGTTCTGAGGGAGGCTGAGAAGCACTGTCATTGTCTGTGTACCCTTGTACCCAGGAGGAAGGGAAGGATTTGAGAGATACAACAAGCAGCCTACCGTGTCTGAGAAATGGAATGAAATCTGTATGCAAAGAGAAGTAGGGACTTTATAGACATTACTCCCGAATATGATTATAAAAGTGTTTGCTTTTTAAAATTTTATTGGTTGTGTGTGTGTGTGCACTGGTCAAAGGACAACTTCCAGGAGTCGGTTTTTTCTTTCCGCTGGGGAATTTCGGGGTTGAACTCGGGGCACCGGGCTTGCGTGACTGCCGTGTCTACCCTCTGAGCCATCGTATTTTCTGACTGTGTTTAGCTTCTTTGGAAACTACTTCACACTCACACCCCCCCACACACACACACCTTTTTCATCTAGAAAAAAGAGATTTCATGCTGGGACACTCATATTCTGTTCTACTCCGTTCCGTTTCCCTGCAGATTCACCATCAATGACAGAAACCTTGGCCGGATCGTTACCATTGCCGAACCCTTCAACACAGAGCTGCAGCTCTGGCAGGTATGGAGACAGGGCCCTTTCGACTTGTCCAGAAAGGAGCAAGCTTAAGCTTTTCTCCCAAAGAGATGTCATCATGTCTCCAATAAAATCCCAGACACAAGAAAGAAAGAGAAACCCCTTCAATCTAATCAGTTATACACTGCTTTTTTACTAACCTGAAACATGACTCAAATGAGAAAGAGGTTTAAAAACTGAGAAATGTAAGGCCCGGGAAGGCGGGGACTGGCTGGCAGAAGTGTGTGGAGTGTGCCTCTCCTATCTGGGTAGCGGTCGGCGACTCTGGGATAAGTTGGTTGAGATTTGAGTCCATTCAGAATTGATAGTTTGGGAATTTTGAAACTAATCCTAACTCTCTGAAATCTCAGTGAAGAAAAAAAAAAGTATGTCTATTAATATAGGACAAAGAGAGCTGTCATGAAGTCTCCATGTCTGTGTATTAGATATTGAGACATTTAGATTGAGATGTTTAGATTCTTGCATATGTTAAGAATCATAGTAATCCTTACTTTTGAAATTGGCAGATAATACTCTGGCTGGGTTTTAGGGGGTTTGGAGGGTAGGAGCTCATTGAAGTATCCTGGAGAGAGTCTTTTCTTACAAGTCTTTTAGGAAATGAACTGAAAGTGTAGGAACTTCTCCAGACCCCTAGAGTAAAGAGGCTGGAGAAAAACCATTATGCCACAGACCACAATGTCCCTGGGACACTTTGGGAAATGCACAGACAATAGAGGAATCCACAGAAGTGGACATGGGAACCATGGCACAACGCCCTCTTTCCCTATCATAGCCTCTTGTGGTTAAACAGGCTCTCAGGAGCCCAAAGCCAAGAGGCGTGATTGCTCATGTGCCTGGCAGGCTCGCTGAGTGCTACACCAGGAGCTGCTGTCATAACAAATTCCCAAAGGAAGAAACCAAGTCCGTTTCCAAATGGAATTCCTGAAGAGGTGGACTTCAAGGGGTCCTTCGAATTATTGCCTTCTCTTTTCTAGATGGAGAGCTTTTTTGCAAAATATCCAAATGCTGGAGCAGGAGCGCAACCCAGAGAACAAGTATTGGAAACAGTGAAGAACAATATTGAGTGGCTAAGACAAAACAGACAGTCCATAAGCAACTGGTTTAATAACCTGCCGAAGGACAGCTAAGGCATTTCATCTTGTGAATCTGCTGTGCCGTGGAGCCTGAGGTGGCCTGTTTTACAGACCACAGAGGGAACCTTCGAAACGGGTTCTGCTTTTGCTAAGTACTGTGTTTATGTCTCGCAAAGCTTTTAAATTATTCCTCTCTGTTTTTGAAGGAAGATACTAATAGAGTATTTAATACACTCAGGGATCTCTGCTAAGTGTACTTCACAGGAATGTCTTTATAAACTGTAGGGTTTAATAGTCACATTAATGTCTTTAAATATCATTCCTTGTATCTTAAATCTGTGAAAATAGAACAATTTAGTCCTAGCTTTACATTTTTAGTACCAAAGAAACACCACTTAATCTTCTCTCTTGATTGATTTTTAAAGTTTAAATACCAGTACTTGCGGGACATATTGCCATCTTAATCTTTATTTTATTATTCAGAATTACATAGACCTAATATCATTTTATTCACATATGTCTCATTGCTTTAAATCCTACCAAAGTAACCTTGGCTTAAGTTTTGCTCAAGGATTGAATGAATGAGCCAAAGAAATGATTGACTGTTGCCTTTGCTCTTACAAAATCAGACAAAGCTGTATTCTTTTTAAAAAAAAATAAATTTAAAGTATTACCTTGAAAAAAATTGTTTCCCAGTGTTACCTTATTCTTTAGTAAACATAATGGCAGCGTTCCCCAAATAATTTAACACATTATAAGTATGCATCAAGAACCTGGCCTTGGCCACGCATGATGCTCTCCATCTCTCTTGATGCATACAAAGTTCCTTCAAATGCACTATGAAATTAGTGGGAATGGAGTGCTCAACTGTGCCCTGTGGATTTTATAGGGAAAAGTGAAAGTAATTGGAAACTGTTCAGGAAGGAGAGGAGGTGGATTATTCTATAAAAGTAAAAGGATTTAAAATTTAGCTTTGCCCTCTCTATCAACAAATGTGTGAAAATGGAGAAAGTCTAGGTTGTCTCCAGCATACATTCATATCTAAGGATATGTCTTCTTATATAGAAATTTGACCTATAAGTCTTTAAATCCAAACCCATATAGAAAACCACTAATACAATGTATATATGTAGGTCAATGAGATGGCTCAGTCTGCCAGCCTGCATTCCACCCAAAGGTTCCACAGAGCAGGAGGAAAGGACTGATACCTGTAGACTATCCTCTGACCTTCAGACATGTGTGAGCGCGCACTCACACACACACACACACACACACACACACACACTAAATTAATAAGTGAAAATCATAATTGATGTGTGTGACTGGATAAAACACATCAGTAACATAGAAGCTGGTGGCCAGGGTATGTTGACTATGGCCCTTGATGCACAATAGCAGTCCAAGAGGCAGAACAGACAGAATTCCTGTCTTCCCATCTGTTCCATTTAGAAAGATCTAAATTTACTTGGAAAATTTGGAATTATTTTGATGACAGTTGGGGGCATATGTGCACAATTAAAAAAATTGGCTTTCTCTTTGTTTACACAGTATGCCCCAAGCTCATACTCCAGTGCCATACCGATAGTCGTCTGCAGTCAACAAATGGCTTTAAAAGAAACGGGGAAACGAGCTTAGTGGGAGGATGAGACAAATGGGGCAGGAGGGATGCTGACTGACTTCAGAACCTGGGTTCTGTTCTGACACTTCCTAGGAACACCCTTAAATAATATTGCCACAGATACCCTCATGGCAATTGAGAGTAATGATTTCAAGATGGATTAGATGTTGTCCACCAGCACTGGGTCACCCTTTCAAACACGGTCATATGCTATCCTGCCCTGCATGGCTGGGGTGATGGGCTCTTCACACAGCTTAGGTTCCACACTTGATGGAGTTTGGAAGACAATATTTGAAGGAGTCATTCTTTTCGTGGTACTGAGGAGAAGGGGGTGTCAAGGGCAAACGTGAGTTGGTAGCCTCTGAACTCTGACCCCTCCACTCCCCTCGCGCCCCTCCCCCCGTCTCCCTCTACCTCCCACTCCACACCCGCTACTTCTCCCCCACCCCCATCTCCCCTCATTCCTTCAATTCCCCCTTACCTCACTTTACACTTCTGTGTTTTAGAGCATTACTAGCATGATGCCCAATTTACACACTCCTGGGTGATCTCACTTATTTCTGGATCCAAAAGACATGGATGTGCCTTCCTAAAACAAGGAGTCTAGACTCATGCCTTTGCTCTACTCAAGCCTGGGTCATGGCAGACAAGTTCTTCATCCCTCTGTTAAATTCTCTTCTTCTTGGAGAGCCTAGAGTATTCCTTGAGTCAACCCTGAAAGACACAAATTAGAACCACAGAATGTTATTTTGCTTTGTATTTCCATTAGCCTGGTGTTTGTTTTGCAACAATTTGTTCTTCCCCAACAAAGGTTGTCTGGTGTAGGCTGAGTGACCAAGGTGACTCCCCCTGATTCTGCTTCAGTTCTAACAAGCTTTTGTGAACAGGAGCTGTAGTGGTTTGAATGAAAACATGTCCTGTCATCTCCGGCATCTCTATACTTGGTCTCCAGTTGGTGGCACTGTCTGGGAAGGCTTAGGAGGTGTGGCCTTGTTGGGGCAGGTGTGTCATTGGAGGTAGGCTTTGAGAGTTTAAAGACTCGGCCGCTTTCAGTTTTCTTCCCTGCTTCATTCTTGTGGTCCACGATGTGAGCCTTAGCTGCTGCTCCAGCCTCCACACCTCCACGCTGCTGCCTCCACTCCAACATCATCGACTCTAACCTCCTGGAACTGCAAATCCAAATAAACTTTTTCTTTTAAAAGCTGCCTGGGTCACGGTGTTTCATCAGAGCAACAGAAAAGAAATGAAGTCAGCAACATTTAAGAAAGATGGAGGAAAGATTGTTCCCTGTGGTAAAGGGAAAAAGAACCAGAGCAATGCTTGACTTCTGCATCATGATACATCTATTTGCTGATAGGCATCCCAGAGATGCCTTCAACACTGACTTTCCCAGGTCTGCAAATGCCAAATGTAGAGTCACCAAATGGCAGGAATTCTATTCCTAGGAATATTCCTGGGGATGGGGGTGGGGGTGTTTTGATCTCCACACAAACTCTTATAAATGGATATTCAAAGGAGTTTTATTCAAAATAGCCAAAGAGTGGATATTAACCCAAATGCTCATCAATTAATAAATAAAAGACAGCATAGCCATAAAATGGACTATAATTTCGGCAGAGTTTGGTCACATTATTGTGCCCCCTGATCTAGCTACCTGTGTGCCATATGGATATAGCCTTGATCTTTGAAATAGGTAAGCCTGTAAATCTCTACATTTAACTCATTTAATGAACTGAGTTTTTTTTTTTCAATTTCAGCGAGAAAAAGGCTCTCCAAAGACAAATGCTATGTTAAAGAAATCATGAAGGCTAAAAGAAAGGCCCAATAAGCATTAAAGGGAGGAAGAGCAGCAGGAAGGGAAGAAAGGAAACTCAAAGGAAGCTGAGCATATTGTTATAATTATCACCACATATCTACATGTGGATATGATGAATCATTTCATGTGTTTTCCAATAATTTGTTTCCGATTAGGAAAAAATACAGTTATTTGTTTTTCCCTCTATTTGAAAAACCAAGAGAAATAATTTGTTGGTCTGCTTTTCACTGTTTGATAGCATAGTTGAAAAAAAAATCTACTTAAAAGGAGATTTATCTCAGTTTCCTGTCCATGGTCATCTGGCTGGGATGTTTTGGGGCCTGTGGTAAGGCAGAATAGCAAGGCAGAAAGGCTTGGTGGGGGAGGCTACTTACCTCATTGTGGACAGGACAGCTGGGGTCAGGGAAGATGACCAGAATCCCAAGATCCTCTTTAAGGGTATGTCCCAATGAGTAGCCTCCTACAACGGGGTCCCACCTCCGGAAGTTCCCACCACCTCCCAAAAACAGGGAAACAAACTTTCAACACATGAGCTTGTGGGGACATTTTAAGGTTCCAGCTATAACAAATGGTGGGCTGGTAGCTGAGGGCAGTGTTATTTTGTTATCATTAAAACACAGTCTATCAATCATTGAAATTCCATGGAAAAACAAATGAAGGAACTTCCCTCCCCCCAAACTAGTAAACAGAGCACAGGAAGGGCATAGGAAAAACACAATGAAGCAAGACAGCACATAGCCTAAAGGACTGGCTGATTCATTTAGCCATGTGTCATATTAAATGAAGTATTTTGAAATGCCCAGGGAGAATTTTTATTTCAATGACAGGTACCAATTTTTTTTTTTTTTTTTAATCTACAGTATGTTGCCTTTCAGTGAGAAAGAGAAAGGCTGTCAGCTTTTGTCAGCCGGATTGTATATCCCTGAACCACACTCTTTTCTGGAATGCACATAATCATCCAAGTTAGAGAACATGATCTTCTACTGTTCTTAGCTGGCATAAAGTCCAGGGGTAAAGATGTGTTCAACACAAGTCTTTTGGAAATAGTTATAACTCTTCTTTTCCAGGCATGTCTCGTCTAGCCGGTGTCCCCTCAACCAGAGTGGCCTTTTTCATTTTCCTCACTTGCCCACTTCCTTTACTATCTTAAAAGCCAAGTCATTGAAGGAGGTCAGTAACCACCGGGGCAGAACACTACGCTAGCGACAGGCCAGTGCCTGCTTAAGTGCATGGGCAATGCTTTCTGCTTGTGTGCTGGACTCCATCATTATTCCGCTCCACAAGGCATTGTCTCTCTTCTATCATCAGTACTTGATTTTCTTCTTCTCTTTGTATCAGTAGGGAAATGTACCATTATTCTTCCAAAACAAAAAACAAAACAACCAAGTTCTGATGACATCCCTTCCCAGGCCTTGCTATATCTTTACCACAAAATTTCTCTAATGAGTTGTTGACACTCACCTAGGATCTCACTTTGAGCCCATTCTACCAGGGCTTTGATCCCACTGGTCTGCTGAAACTACATTTCCAGAAGTAATCCAGCTAACATCAGTACTGAATTACTGAAACAATTGTACAGAAAGTCAGTTATAGTGTATATATAGAGAGTTAATTGACAACTGACTAACATAAAGCCAAGTTCAGATTATCAAAATGAGCAAAAAATATTCTTCAGAAAAATCTAACTACAGTATTATTTTAATGGGAGTTTCACAAGTTTTTATCAAACCAGAATGACTTTGAATACAGATATTCTTCCTTGTTACTTAACAACTTGGTGAACTAGAGGCCTTGTTGGCAAATATTTATGGAAGTTCAAAGGCAGCTGTTCAGATAGAAATCAGTCTAAAAGTTGTGCCAAGGTAAGGGTGTCCCACGTAAATAATTCTGCATCCATTTACTCTAATGCATAGAATAATTAGTAAAGCCCCCCAAATTATAGGACATGGAGGAGGACTTCAATTTTGTAAAAAGCTTTACAAAACGTGGTTAAGCTTTCTTCTTGGCCATTTCCCCTCAGAAGAGAGAAATGAAACAACTCTTGATAAAGTAATATGTAATCTATAACTTTAGTCAATACATCTTTGCAATTAACACTTCAAGATCAATTGAATATGTACTCTAATTGGAGGATCTTGTGTTAAAATTGTAACAATGATTATGACTGAGCAGCACGACTGATTCTCACCCAAGGAGTTAAAGGTCCAGAGCTAATTATCAATAAAGGCTCAAATAAAGGTACACTTTTTGTAAAATATTTACTTGCATTATGATTAGAAATGATGTTCCAACTTTTCAAAACATCCAAACTTGAGAAGGAGGCCATAAAAGTTTAGACAAAGCATCTAATAGACTAACAGGGCCATAATTTGGGGTAATAATTAAAAAGGCTGTGATTTTGGTCTTTCTTTTAAATGTAAATGGTAAACTGCACTCTAAATCCAACCAAGATTAGTCAATAATTGCACATAAAATATCAGTTTAGTTTCAACTTTATAATCAAATGTGCACTCACAAAATTAGAGCACAAAAGAACAGAATAAGATCTGCAACATTTAGAATAGTTAGCCTTGTTTATATGTCTGAGACCTAGTGTTCAGCTGGAATCAACTCTTTGAACTCAAACTAAATTCATGCTTCAAATTACTGTATCCCTGAATATATCCTACATCGTGGTCTTGATTTCCAAGCTAAGATTTTTACATGGGCACTTTTTATTTTGTGTGTGTTGGTATTAGAGGGAAGAGGTACTGTGTCTGGGGGTTTTAAGGAGCACAACTTAAATATGACAAGACCTAATGGGTATGCTTTGGCTTCACATGTCACTTGACCTGTTCGATTTACACCTTTTACATTGGCCAAAGATTCAATGCTGTGACAAAATAATCTTGTCACATTGCTGAGGGAAGTAATTTAACAGGAAGACAGATTTGTTTTGGCTAACAGTTTTGGAGATCTCAGTCTACAATCATTTGGCCCCATTGCTTCTGGCTCCAAACACAGCAAGGCAGAATGTCATCGATGATAGCATATAGTAAAGAAGGTCTCTTTGTGGTAGACATTGATGAAGGTGGTGGAAGGAAGCCTATGCGTTCCAAATGCTTACCCAGACCCCATCTGCTGGCATGCAAGCCTTGAGCACTTGGGCCTTTGGGGAACACTTCATATCCTAATCATAAAATTCCCCCTAAAGGTTCATGTCCATCTCAGTGCAGAAATGTATTTATTCTTTCTCCAAGAGTCCCCAGACCTAACAATTCCAACGTTGTTTGAATGCCCAAGATCTCTTCCAAGACTCAGGTCAAATTCTAAGCTGCGAGTCTCTGGGAAATTAAACAATTTATATATGCCAGAAGTACAATGTCACAGAGAAGATGTTCTCATCTAAAAGGGAACAACTGGGTCATAGGAAAGAAAGATGAGATCGAAGCAAGTCTAAAGCCCAAAGGACAAACATTAAGTCATGCCGTCCAGCACCCGGGGTGCACTGTAGCATGGTGTGTGCTCCAAAGGGCTTGGCAGTTCTACCAGGTCTTCTCCTAAGCTACTCTCCTCTCTGACTTTGCTTTCCTCAGCAAATAGTCCACATCCCCGGCATCTCTATCTCCCTGGCGTCTCTGTTACATCTTTGTCTTCATTGTAGTCACTTCCTGTGTCACTGTCTTTGGGGCTACCTAAAGGAATCCTCGCCTTGACACACACTGCCTGGCATCCTAGGCCTTCCTTTGAAAACTAGGTGGACACCTCCATGACTCCACAACTCTTGAGTTCTTCATATCAACCAAGTCACTACCACACAAACGTGACAAGATCTAGCATCAGCTCAAGCAATAATTGGATTCACTTGGATCATAGCTTTAGTGACCTCTGAGTACTTAGACAGTTGAACATAGTGAGATGAATCCTGAAGAAACAGCTTCTTAGGCAGGGCTGTTCAAATAGGGAACCCATGAGACATGCTGTTGTCAAGGGAAAAGTCTTTCACTTACTTTATTCTTTAATACTCTTGAGCTGAAAATGAGTTGGGTCCAGCCAGTTTTAGAAATGCCTTCCAAGTGTCTTTTCTACTGTCCCTGTGCAAAAGATGTGGGTTTTTGTTGTTGTCTCTTTGTAATAATGTCTTTAGAAATTATGTCTTCTTTAGCTCCTACTTTACTGCAGATTTTTCTGATGAAACACCAAGGTTTTCAAACTTGGCTGCTCTGAATTTTGCTCCCAATTTTCATTTTAAAGCTTGATAAGAGCAGCTATACTCATGCCACAGCCTGAATGTCGGGCTACCTCGAAACAGCTTCCACAGATTAAACAGGTGGTGGTGCCTTCTCCCTCCCGTCTCTCTCTTTCTTTGATTCAGGGTCTCTCTATGTAGCCCTGGTGATCCTGAAGCTTGCTATGTAAACTAGACTGGTCATGAAGCCACAGAGTTCTGCCTCTTTCTTTTCTTTTTTAATTTACTTTCTTCTTATTTATTCTGTGTGTCTTTCACATCATGCATCTTGATCCCATTCATTTCCCCCTTCCCTTTGCATCTACCCTCCACCCCTGAAACCAGAATGAATCTCAGCTGAACTGTGCTGCCCCAAAGCCTGAAAGCTTAACCAGCCAAATGCTTCTAGTTTCTGGTCCTCACGCCTTATATACCTTTCTGCTTTCTACCATCACTCCCTGGGATTGAAGGCTCGCTTTCTGGGATTAAAGGTGTGAGTCACCATGCTTGGCTGTATCCTTGAGCACATGGATTTCTGCCTCTGGAATGCTAGGATTAAAGGCGTGTGCTACCACTGCCTATCCTAAGTATCTAGTGACTTTTCTGTTCTCTGACCCCAGATAAATTTATTAGGGTACACAATATTTTGGGGAACACAATACCACCACGTTAAATCTCATCATGGAAGCTGTGGTGTGATTCAGTGAGTCACTCAGTAACCCCTTTTATCCACATATCTTTATTTGCAAGTGTTCATTGCAAAGAGTCATCGGTCTGGTTTGAGGCCTCTGGTTTCTACTACACTATCGGTGGAGGGCCCTCACTGGGACTCTTCTTGGATATTCTGTTGTTGCCCTGTGTCGTGGAGATCCTGCAGCTTTGGGTCTGAAGGACTGGCCCCTTCACGTGCTCCAGCAGATCACAGATGGCGTGGACATTGGGTACACCTGGTTCTGGGCCTGGGCAGCTGCAGGGTTGTTCAGCCCATCAGTTCTCCCCGGCCTTTACCCTCAGGGTGAGCTTTCCGGCAGTGTCCCTGGCTAATTTATCCCTTGCAGCAGTGAGCAGGGGCAGGGGCAGTTTTCCTGCCTTCATGCCCTCAAGGTCGGCTCTCCCACACCTACACCATCAGGGCCAGCTCCATTCTGTTGCCTAGGTGAGGTACAAGAGCCACTCTCCCGAGGGCGCTGCAGCTGGTGAGGGGCAAGGACAGCCATGGGGCTCCCACAACTCCAGGGCCAGCTCCTCCATTTGTCTCAGGTGTTCACAGGCAGGGGTGGGGTGCAGTGGTTGGTGGGGTGGGTGTGGTGGGAGGTGGGGAGTTGGGGTGAGGGGTGGAAGGGGAAGGCCTCTCTCCTCTGCCCATGCTGTCACATGTCAGATAAGTAATGGGGACCCCCCTTTGCCCCTGCTCACAGCATCAGGGCTGGGTCACCCACACCTCCAACAACAGGACCTAGGTGAGTAGCAGGACCTGCTTTCCTGAGTGCTGCAGGGGTCAAGGGGAGGGTCAGCTCTCTCATCTGTTGCATGGGGTAATGAGTGAAGGGAAAGGGGGACATTTCCACCCCCACCCCCCCATTGCCGCATGACAGATGAGTAGTGGGAACAGCTCTCCCATGCTTACAGCTTTGGGGCTGGCTCACCCACAACTCCACTAACAGGGTTGGCTTTTGTGTGCTGCCCTGGTGAGGTGCAAAGAAGGGCCTGCTCTTCCAAGTGCTGCAGCTGGTGTGGGGGGGGTGTCAGTGACAGCTCTTCCCCTCCTCTATCCACACGGCCAGCCCTCCCACCGGCCCCAGGCACTGATGATCGAGGAAGCGGGGAGGGCAACTCTCCCATGCCCACGCTGCCTCAAGACAGATGAGTGATGGGGGACAGCTCTCCCTTGCTCACTACTTCAGGGCTGGCTCACCCACACCTCTACCAAGAGGATGGACTCCATTATGATGCCAAGGTAAGGTGCAAGGCCTGCTCTCCCAAGGGTTCCTGCTGTTGGGGGCAAGGACAGCTCTCCCATTCTTGTGACCCCACCTGCATCAGACATTGATGAGGGGGGTGCATCTTCCCCCACACACACACACACTCATGCCACCACAAGACAGATGAGTAATGGGGACAGTTCTCCCATGCTCACAAACCCAGGGTTGGCTCACCCACACCTCTGCTTAACAGGGTTGGCTCTATTGTGCTGCCCTGGTGAGGTGTAGGGCATGCTCCCCTTGAGTGTCACAACTTGTAGATGTAACAGTCTTATTAAATAAGAAACACAGAGCCAAATGCAGAGTTAAAAGCCCAAGAGGTCAGAGCAGTAGCTCAGAGCTGATACTAAAACCCTTTCTTACCCTTTGCTGCCGCTGCCGTCCTTCCCCTGAGAAAGAGACCTACTTCCTGTGTGTCTCTCTTTTTATTGACTTTCTGTTCTGCCTTCTCATTGGGTGTAAACCCAACCACATGACCTCCTCATCACTGCCTGTCTATACAGACCTCCAGGTCTTCTATGGTTGGTATTGCGATTAAAGGCGTTGTCTCCATGCTGGCTGTATCCTTGAACACACAGAGATCTGTCTGTCATGTGATTGGGATTAAAGGTGTGCATCACCACCACCGCCTGGCTTCTGCTATGGCTTGCTATTAGCTCTGACCCCCAGGCAACTTTATTTATTAACATGCAAATAAAATCACATTTCAGTACAAATAAAATATCACCATAGCAACTGGTGGCGGTCACTGCCTCTGCCTTTCAAGTGCTGGGATTAAAGGCATGTACCATCACACACAGCCGATGATAACATCTTTAAACTAGTCTGGCATACAGTCTTAGAGCATCAAAACAATGTAGACAAATTCTTAGATACAGAATAACACACATGGCTTCTAATCTAACTCCCAACAGAATCTTGTTCTCATCGAAACTTCATGAGGACCATCTTTATTGTCTCTATTTGTACTGGCATTCTGGTCTTCTGAAAACCAATCAAAACTGTCTTCTAAGCTCTGCTTACAGCATTCTAGGGTTCCACTAGTCCATATCTCCAAACTTCTCCAAATTCCTGCTACAAGCCGGCAGCAAAGACTTTGAACCCTTGACGATCTTGTAGCCACAGTGTCCTTACTTTATCATACCAATTTTCTATGCTAATCAGGATTTTGTTTGGAAGGAGGAAATATTTATTTTGACTTATGGTTTCAGGCCACGGTTCCATGCATGTTGAAATAGAATATGTGTATAACATGTGGTTAAGTGGCTTACCTCATAGTGAACAGGAAGGGGAGAGGAGGGGAGGGACAAGATAGTCTTCAAAGGCCTGCCCCACTGTGACCTACTTCCTCTAACTAGGACTCTTCTTCCAATAAAGCAGTCAAATGAATAATCAATTAAAGGACGAATCCGCTGATGAAGACAGAGCCCTCAGGATTTCCCAGCATTTACCATCGGGCTGTTGAGTGTTTACACTTGGGCCTTTGGGGGGAAACTCTTCATGTCTAAATGACAACACTTGTTTTGTCAACTTCCGGTCTTTTACAAACCTGATGCTAACAGGGAAGGAAAATTATAAAATATGAGTGCAAGGGTATAGGGACCTGCAAAGAAAACTCAACAACTGAGGTGATATTTGAGTAGATTGTAGAAACAGTAAATTGGGATTTTTGTTCAAGTTTTCTAGAATATTGATGCAAATGCTGTGAGTCCCTAGGGAACTTTCTCTGGAAGAAATCCTTCTTCTATTTTTCTCCCTCCACAAGAATTAGTAGTGAGTTAATTCCTAATTCTGACCGTGCCCTTAAAAATGGAGGCACCTGGATCTGGGGAGATCACTCAGTGCTCAGCGGTGCTTGCTGCGAAGCCATGAAGACAGGAGTTCAGACCCCAGCACCCAGGTAACAAGCAGGGCATCCCATCCGTGCCAATCGCCTGAGCTCTGAGGGAGTAGAGACAGGAGCATTGCTGTGACTTGCTGGCCCCCAGGCTAGCCAAGAAAACGTGAGCCTCAGATTTAGGGAGAGCCCCTCCTCAAAGGGATAGGCAGAGAGTAATAGGAGAGTACACCAGTGCCCTCCTCCAGCCCCTCTGCACATACAGACACACACACAAACAGACACACACACCCTCCTCCCAAATGTTTACAACCTAAAACTGCTGCCTCCAGAGATCCCCAGAAAGACTGGCTAGCCCCTTCCCCTTTGCTGAAGGTTGCGGAGGTGACATGTAGAGAATCCCGCCTGATCCCAGCTTCACTGTACAGGTTCTATGTTTCTGCCCTGTCTTCACCCCTAGTCAGTGTTCCAGGACCCAAGCCTAGAAGGACGGGGCACTAAGGAGGCTCTGAGGGAACCATGAAACTCTGTAGTTCTCTCTCTTTTTTTTTCCAAACACAGTCTCTCTCTATAGCCTTGGGTGTCCTGGAACTTGCTATGTGGACCAGGCTAGCTTCAACAAGATCCACCTGCCTCTTCTTTCCACGTTCTAGGATTAAAGATGTGCACCGTCATGAAGAGCTAAACTACACAGGTCTCTAGGCCCATACACATACCGCTCCCTTACACACACATACACACACGATTTTTAAACAACAGATTATACTATCTGCCTCATCTGACTGTTATAAATATTAAACAGGAGCACAGAAACACATCTAAGCACAGGGCTGCTGAGATGGCTCAGTGGTTAAGAGCCATCTTGCAGAGGACCTGAATTCGGTTCTCAGCACACCCCTGGCATCTCACAACTGTCTTTAACTTCACTCACCTGGAATCTGATGCCCTCTTCTGGCCTCTGCAGGCACTAGGCACACAAGTGGTGCACAGACAACACTCATACACTCGAAATAAATAAATCTTAAAAAAAAAAAAAACCCTCTAAAATAACCAAAAGCAAAATAAATAAATCTAGAACAAAATAAAACAACACTCCTAGCATACTAATGTATCACGAAAATTGGTGCGTGTGTAAGCCTCGTGTGTTAGATTAGTAGTTTTGTCATCTGGCGTGGAGGGGTGGATCTCACTTGTTAGAAACGCAATATGCTTCTGATAAGACAGGAAACCTCCATCAGCTACTGGAACTTCCCATAAATCTTCACCTTGTGTCATCCAGTATTTGCTTATTTGAGATCTAATTATAGCAAGCCTCTTTGAAAAAAAATCTTTTCTGAATGTCCCTTCTATTGTTAAAAGGGGACTGAGGAAAAGAGAATTTAATCCACCGTGGTGGTTTGTAAGAATAGCAGCAGGCACAGTGCATTTCGGTCGTGAACTCTGCCTTCTACGCAAGTTACTTTCTAACAGCAAAATGAAAATTTAGTAATAGAGGCCACAAGCATCCCAGGTGGGTTTACGACACTGCTTTGAAAGACAGATGCACTGAAGCCAAAGGAAGAATTTCTTCATCTTCTGCTTGGATCAAACAAAAATCAAACACTTGTATGAAGCAAAGAAAGGAGGAAGAAAGACAGGGAGGGATGGAAGGAGGGAGGGAAATAATGGGAAGAAAGAAAAGAAAAAAACAGAAGGCTATCCGTGGGGGCGAAACATCGCAATATGAATTGCAAACTAGCACCACCTCCAGACTTTTCCAGTTCCTGGCTGAGGGGAAAGAGTCGTCTCACTACTTCAGCTCTCATGGGTTAAGACTTCAGAGCAGCCTCTAGTGGCAGATTAAGGACTTTACCGTGACCTCGCCAAATGCCTTCTACTTCTTTTACTACTGAGCGAGAGCTGAGCCAAAATAGCTAACCAGGCTTGGCAGCTACCCATCCAACTGTCCTTAATACTTCTGTTTGGATTTGTGCGTCTAGTGCCGGAGCTCCCAATGCGTTGCAGATGGAGGGGGGACCCTGTGGTCTCTGAGCTGAAGTGTGGTGAGTGCGGTGAACGAGGGTTTTACTTTAAGGAACAAAGAAGACAGATGGGCTTGACCACCTTCTACATGAAGCCCTCTCCTCCAGTCTTTATCCTTGAAGTTATTGTAAGAGGGACTCGGGGAGGAAGGGGTCAGCAGAGTGTTTACTGTCTCCCTCTCTAGTGGAGAAACCCGCAGAGATTCTTCAGGTCCGGGTGCCCATCGGGGCTCCTGGGGCCCCTTCTCTCTGGGCAGACACCACACAGGCCCAAGCCCGGGAAAGATGCCCGGTAAGGATGGAATGCACCCGGGATGGCGCTGCGCCCACGCCCAGCAGCCCGGGAGCCGGACCCAGGGGACAGACTCGGGCCATGGCAGGGAGGCGGAGGACTGCTGCTGTGAACGCCTTCCCTACAGATGTGTGAGGAGTCCAGAGACCCGGGGAGGTGGGACCCTTGCAGTCTCCTAAGGTGGTTCCAGCTCCATGGCACCATCCTTTATGGAAACGAAATGTCTGGACCACGATCCTCAAGTTTTCCCTGCGTAGCTCACGGCATGAGGAAGAACATTTTATTCATTCTTTCATTTCCAATTTTATAATTGGCGAGAAGCCATGGTTTGAGGTGATAGATTCGAGGGACGTGAGAAAGGCAGGCACGTGGATTGAGAAAATACCTATTTGACATATTGACACTCTTTTGAAAGGATGAACCTCAGGGAAGTTTCCTGAGTACGTCTACTTATTGTTTGACAACTTTACACACCTACAGAGTGAGCTTTGGTTACTTTGGCAACCCTCCATGGCCCTTTTTCCACTCTCCTTCTCTCTCACTGAAACCCTTCTAATAAATCCTTTTGTTCCACCGAGAGTGAACAATAAAACAGTGCTACCTTTCTTTATATAATTAATATAAACATGAAATAGTTTTAATTTCTCTGCGTGTCTTACACAGGTGCTTTCAAATAAATTAATGTCAATTTTATTTTATGATATTTTGTTTATTAAAATTTTTTCCACTTTAGTAGGAGTGCTGCAATGATGAATTCATATTTGCTGAGTACCTGGAACCAAGAACAGCACGAACCCTGATGGAATTACTCTATTACTATTGATGCAGGAAAACAATAACTTGATGGGTCTGGTGACCCTGCGCCATCTGCTACATTAACTGAACTTACTGTTGAAAATGGGATTTTGCCTATTCAGGCCGAATGATAGAATTCAGGAATAATTACCCAGAAATAAATTCCCAGAAAAAAAAAAAAAAAGGTGACATCCTACTTAGAAGGAAAGTCTCATGATTGATTTAGTTTCCTTTTCTCTATTATCATAATAATTACCATCAGGTCTAATCGCTTATATAAATGGATAGATTTTTCATGTTATCTTTCCAATGATTTAAAATAAATTGATTTCAATCTGCACTAGCAAAGTCATGGTTAAATCATTTTTTCTCTCCCTTCATAGAAGCCCTACTGCTCAGGTATTGTAATAGGAATGAAAATAAAACTCCAGAGAATTTCAAATATTTTACCATGGCTGTGGGTAACTAGTCTTTCTGGCTCCTGGACAGGAACAGACTTTAAATATTAAGACAATTGCCTAAATTCCCCCTCTTCACTTCACTAATGTCCACTGAACACAGCTCTCAGAATCACATGGTACCGATTGTGTTTCAAAAGTAATCTCTGGAGTTTCAGTAATAAATTATTTTGTCAACACAGGGCTTTTAAAAGTAATGTTCTGAAATAGCCAGCAAGCAGTTCTAATCAATCATCGAGAAGCTCTTCTATATTCAAGCACAGAAAACATTAAAACTTAATTTTGCAAAAGCAGGCCAGACCACTATCATCAGCATAATCATCCTCATCATTTATATAACATATTAAACGACTCAACACGGAAATGCCGGCAAGTAAAGCAGTGCCGGGACTCACTGGAGGCAGCAGTTCTTTTTAGTACACCGGTGTCCGCTCTTAAGCTTACTAACCCTAAAACAGATCTACCCGACATTTTAGATCATCTGAGAGTACGGTGTGCGGGGCTGGTGCGTGAGAGCCTTGGGTAGACGCGCTCTGATTCTGAACCTTCTTCCAGGGTTTTCTTCAGCCGTCCGTCCGAGGAGAAGAGAGCTTGAAAACCACCCAGGAGCAGGTCTGTCTGCCGGACACCCGCCATTGATTGCCAGAGGCTGAGAATTTAAGGGACATTTTACTCTTCCAACCCATGAGGCCTTGTTTAGAATTTGAATTGCCAAATCTGTCAGTTCTGAGTCACATCTGTTCTAGTCTTTACTTACATGTGAATGGGCTACAAGTTAGAAAAAAAAAAAAATTGGTGTTGTTGTTACTGAACACTTAAAACCACACACATGGGTGCGCACCCCCCTCACACCGGATGGGGTGGGGTCAGAAAACAATTGGGATGCTTGTGCTATTGTAATGATGGTTTTGATCTTGGTCTTCTGAATGAAGAGAGGAAAGCGCTAACAGGGCAATTCCTTGGCACCAGCACACTCACATTAAATTAATCTTCTTTTCTCATTTCTTGTAAAATACTAGGCAGTCCTGCAGTTCTGTGTGTTGAGTAATGCACAGACTTTTATAAAATTTAATAACATAGCAGAGTCTCTGAAATGATACTCCAAAGTGTGAAGACTAGAGGTGTGTGTGTGTGTGTGTGTGTGTGTGTGTGTGTGTGTGTGTGTCCTGGAACTCACTCAGTAGACCAGGCTGGCCTCAAACCTAGAGATCCACCTCCTTAGTGCTGGGATTAAAGGTATGTACCACCACCACCGGGTGAGATGTATATTTTTTACCGCATTGATCGTACCATTTCCAATTCTTCATTCTATCACTAAAAATATAAAATAAAAATAAAGGAAAAGTCATGTCTAAGATATATTGGGACTGAGGATGACACAAGGATGAATTGATTTTCTTTTATCAGGCCCTGAATAGTCACTTTTAGTGATGCTAAAAAAAACATTCTACAGGCCATTAACAATGAAATATTTTCATGTTGCAAACAACTTACTAAGACAGTAGGAGAAATAAGAGCCACTTACATGGTGTTTTAAATTTTATTCTCTTCAAATATTATGAGAATGAAAATAAGTACAAAACAGTGAAATTCACACTCTGTTTTCATGTTCAAAGATGTTCTGGCAGTATTCTGCCTACTTTATACAACATTGCCCTTAAAACAAAACCTTCAGGCATACATAGCAGTAGTGGCTTTAGAATAAAAAAGATATTCGCCCTTCTAAGGCAGGAATTAAATACATTAATATTTTGTTGTGATCAATGTTTAGAAGCAGGCACACATAGCCACCTGGTGTGACAAGTGGGTATTCTTGTCTTTATTGTAGTATATTTTCTTATACATTTTCTAGGTTCTAAATCCAGATCAATTCATTTTGTAAAGAAAGTATTTTTTATTTATTTGTAAGGTGCATTGGAAGTGAAGGTTGTGCATTCTCCTCAGTGCCAATAGAATTTCCTCATTTTATCACTGCAAGAAAATTGCATTTATATCTATTGAGAAATACTGAGGTCCTGGCTCTTTGTGTGTTTGCAGTTTATAAATGTTAATCCTGATGGATTCCAGGGACTAGTGAAGGCTCACAGGGTAGGAACAAGTTTTGTAAGAAAATTTAAAAGCAGATATTTCCCCTCCATCATACTGTCAAGAATTTAAAAGCTTTGAACTCTCATATTCCAATATTGGCAATAGTAACTAAAATTTTTAAAGACAAATATCTAAGTTATGACTTTGATACATCTATGTATTTTTTTATTTAATCTATAATCTGTAGTGATGACTTCAAAACCACTCAACGGTCTTTACCTGGAAGAGCAATAAGAGAACGTTTTGAGGGGCGGTGAGATAGCTCGGTGGCTTATGATGCTTGCCATCAAGCCCGAGGATCTCTCTGTTCCGTTCCTGGGACCTACTTGGTAGAAGGGCAGAACTGACTCCCAAAAGTCGTTCTTTGACCTGCACTCGCGTCCTGAGGTACATGTGCACCCCCACACTCACACAGAGACATGCACACAGAAACAATGTGTGCACCCCCACATATAAAACAAATAAATAAATGGAAAAGGTGTGTGTGGGAGGGGAAGAAATAGGGAAGGGGGGATTTTGAGCATAACATTTTCCCCAAGAAAGTAATTAAGAATAGGCTTTTCGTATAGGCCAGCTTCTTGGGAAAGAGCTCAGAATGCTGAGTTCTGTGATGTCAAAAGAAGAGAAAAAGCTCCTTCACAATTCACGTTTTAGACCAATATTTGAATATATATTCTCTAGACAAATGTGACTGACATCTCAGTAAAATTTAAATATGAAACTTTAAAAGCCATTTCACAATAATCAGACTCTTTATTTTCAAATAACAATAGATAATAAATGAAGATTTTTATAACATTCATGCATTGTCATCAATATTAATCCCAACTTATGGATGGCAAAATAGAAAAAAAAACTTAACTTCAGAGACAATTAGCCAAGAAAACCCATGCTTTTCTTTCTATATTTCTCTATAAAGGAACATCACATTAAACAAAATCTGATAAAGTGCTGTAGATAAACCATTGTTCTTACAATTGTAGCTGTCATTTTAGAATAAATAACAATAAAAAACAATAACTTGTTTTTAAGAATGGGAATGTCAATTCATCTTTTCAATTTTTTTAACTAAAAATAAACTGTAGAACATGAGACTCCCAAGTTGTGACTATTTCCCTGAAAATGGAGAACACTTATTTTTCTTCCTAACTGTGTCATCAATAATTAGGACTGACAGTTTATCACTTCCAAGTTTGGTACGTGAAAGAACCTCTGCATAGTCCTCTAACAATGAAGAATAAGGCGGCTTTGGTGAAGCAAGAGGCCTATGTCTACCTTCTTTGTACTTTACAATACACAAGTTAATCTTAAATCTTATGAATTGCTCTAAACCACTGGGTTTGTGCTTTAATGTGAAGATAAAGATTAACATGGGCCTTAGCTTCAGAAAGTGCATCTATTCTAGAGAAACCACCCTTTCAGGTTTTAATCTTTCTATTAAATAAGGTGGATGAGAGCATCCTTTGCTGCATGTATACATGTTTGTGTATCTGGAAAACAGTAGTGTAGACCAGTTACCTGAAGAAAGTCTGTAGCGTTGCCTAAGGTGACACTTCCATAAGATTTTGGAATGTACGTGAGAGAGGTCCTATAAATCTGGCTATTATAGTTCACTAAATAAATGGGCCAGATCTAATAGACAATAACTTCGAGACAGTTTTTTGAAGTTTGTACAACATTCCTGTTGAGGATTTTTCCGCATATGTATTTTGCAGGTAGTAACTCTGCCTATATTGTAGATCTTTTTCTTTTCTTTTCTTTTCTTTTCTTTTCTTTTCTTTTCTTTTCTTTTCTTTTCTTCTCTTCTCTTCTCTTCTCTCTCTCTCTCTCTCTCTCTCTCTCTCTCTCTTTCTTTGTTATTGTTGTAGCTCTTTCAATGAGGAAGCCATTATTTTGCTGGAATCTACCATTTCATCATGTTCAGCCTTTTGTTTCTCAGGACACAGGATCCACAGGAAGTCTCTATTACATCTACCTTGAACTGATGGTTTAAACATGTACAGATAGTCATGCCACTCTTAAATCTACTCAAGGACAAACACCGTGCAGTTGTCTCAAGAATTCCATGTGTTACATACATGCTCCTCAACTTACAATAGGGTTACACATCACTGAACACACTGCATGTCTAAAATGCAAGTCAGCAATGCATTTAATACACCAGCCTCCCAGCCATGATAACTCAGTCGCATCACATGCAGGAAAACATTAGCAGCTTCCCCTACTCACTGTGTGGTTGACAGGGAGTTCCCTGCGGCTGCCAAGCACTATGAGAGAGATGTCATAGCATAATTACTTGGCCAGAAAAAGATCAAAATTCAAAGTATACTTTTTACTAAATGTGCATATCTTTGGCATCATCAGAAAGTAAAAAACTCATAAGTCAAAATATCCTAACTTAGGGAGCCTGTGTATTTTGAGTATTCACCATTCTGATAGTCCCTTGGCACATTTAATGTTTTGAACAGTAGCTTTTAGAGTGTAAGAATTAAAGTATACACAACATCTTATATTGTGTAGATCTAGAGTGGAATTTGGAAAGTCTTCAGCTGATGCAGGGAAAACACATTTAACATTTTTAAACAATTATGTCATACTCCAGCCACATACTGAGAGTGCAGTTCATTGTATTAGTTACCTATTGCTGCATAACAAATTACCCCAACACTTAGTAGCTAAAAATGATAACAAACATTTATTATCTTACACAGTTTCTGTGGCTTAGGAATTTGGACCCAGCTTAGCTGAGTGATTCTGGATCAGTGTCACGTGCATGAAACTAGAGTTAAAATCTCAGCTGCAGCATAATCTTCCAAGAAGGGCTGGTGTGCAGATGGAGGTTTTCTTCTAAGAGAGCTTACTTATGTGACTGTCTGATTCACTCTAGCTTTGTTTCCTACCACACAGACTTCAGAGCATTGGTTGAGGGTCCTCATGACATGATATGACAGCTGACTTTCCTCACAGTGGGTAATCCAACAGAGAAACATCAAGAAACCACAGTATCTTGTCTGTGTTAGCATTGGAAGCCACATACTGTCCTTTCCATTTTCTATACCATGGGTGGTGCAGGTCAGTTTTATCTACTGTAGGAGAAGATTATATTGGGAGCATGAGGAGAGAGAATTATCTGGGGAGCATCTTGCTCATTAACAAGAGACTTAATCCTATATCCCCTGCTAACTACTTTCTACTACCACCCATGTATGAAACATCCTTACATCTTCTCAAGGCTCCCAAATGCCTCCTCCCATTAGCAACAGCATCCCAAAGTCTAGAATCTTGTATGCCAAGCAGGTCTAAGTGTAGATGAAGCTTTTTCAGTGTGGCTTAAGTAGATAAGATGCCCTTCACCACCACCACCACCACATATATATATACCACACAGCAATGGGACAGAATTGCAATAACCACTGTCTACTCTTCCATTCAAAGCAGAGTGAATGCTGGGCATGCTGGAGTCACTGGGTCATAGATATTCTGGAATCTGGTTGGGCAAATATCAGAAGTTCTTCATGCATGCTCATCCCTGCTTCCTGGGAATGGCTATCCATCTGTGACTTTTGGCTCTTTATACATCTGCTTCCACTTTGGATGGTACTTCTTTTCAACGATGTGCAGCTTGTTTTTCTAAGTCTGGCTCCTACCTATAGAAAAGTGACGATCCAGAAGCTTTCCTTTTCATCCCATCTCTGTTCCTTTCGACATCCCTGACAACTGTGGACTCATAGAAATGTGATGGGTATCCTGTGAGTTTTACTAGGGCTGATTCCATTTAAACACACACAGACACACACAGACACACAGACACACACACACACACACACACACACACACACTACAGTCTTTTAACATCATTTCTTCTCTACTTAGAGATCCTGCTGGAATCACTGTACTAATGAAGCACACAGCATTTGACTCTGGTTCTCTGAAGCACTACCTTGGACCTTCCTAATGTTTTAACAGAGGGTTTCACAATCCTATCTTCAACTTCGTTTTTGGGCCAAGATCGTCTGGCAGTCCTGCATTGGATCTTGGTGTAGAAGCCACTTCTTTGTTTTGGCATTGTTTTCCATCTTGGAAAGCCTGGTCATTTTGAAAGTCAACAATTCTTGGGTTCTGTTGGTCTGACAGTTCTTCCATTCATTAGTCTTCCTCTTCTCACATTTCACTATGAACTGCAAAATAAACCAAGAACATCTTCAAAACTCTAATTGGAAATCTGTTGCCTAAACAACTAATTTTTTTTTCTTTTTCCCTTTTCTTCTTGTGGTGCTGGGGATGGAACTCAGGGCTTTGTGTGCATGGAGGGGGGGGGCAAGTCCTCTACCACTGAGCTCTTCTCCCAGTCCTGCTTTGCCTTTTGGTTTAATTTCTAATTTGCTTTTATTATCATGCTGCTTGGCAGCAACCCACTTCCAGACATATTAGTTAACCATGAATCCACAGCAAATCACCAAACTCCTTGAGTTGTTATCTCAGTTTCTGTGAGTTGGGAATCGGGGAACAGCTTATCCAAGTGGTTCAGTAGCAGGGTCTTTCGTGAGGTTGGATTGATACTAACTGTCCTTGAAACCATCTAGAAATGACAGTGGCTGTAGTGTCTGCTTCCCAGTCATTTCCCCATCGGGCTTTTTTCAGGCAGTCTTAGTTCCTAAATCTTTTGGACTTCTTCATAGGGCTGTCAGAGTGACCTCATGACATGGCAGCTACTTCCTGCCCCCTTGTCAGAGAGCTATTCACAGGAAAGCTAAGCAAAAGTTGCATGTCTCTTGTATCTTAGCCCAGGCAGTGACAGTTCATCATTTCTTCAATATCACTTTTTTAGTTAACATGTTAGGGATTGAACTGAGGACCTTGTGCATACTAAACATGTGTTCTACTGTAAAGGACATGCCTATGCTATCCTCAAGATCTTCTAGGTATGCGATCAACTCTTCATCATTTTGAAAAAAGGCTGCAGAAGAATGTCAATCATAGGACTCAGGAATCATTGGGACTACTAAAGAAGTTAGTGGCCATGCTCAGTAAAAATCACTGATAATTTAATGTTTAGGTGCTTCTATTAATCCAGCTTTATCTCTTCAGGTACTTACTGATTTTTACTGTTTAATCTTACCCTTATTTATCATCCAGTTATTTTTACTTTGTGTAATGCTAGGCAGGCACTCCACCACTGACACCCTTCACAGCTGTCAGTAACTAATTCTGACCAAATTCAGTTTTATATTCCACCTAATCAAATTCTTTTCAATTGTGTTTCCGCTATATAAACAACATTCATGAACTTTGAATGATCGAATAGTGTGGTAAATAGTGGAGTATTTATTTATTATTGTATTTGTAGGGGTATATGTGTGTGGGCACACACTTGCCACAGCACATGTGTAGAAGTCAGAGAATGATTTTGCAGGAGTGAATCTACATCATAGTGTGTCATGCATGCCATAGCCCCAACTTATTAAGGAACTCTAACACATTTTTCAGAGACTGGATTAGGCCAACAAAGCCCTCAACAATTGAGTACTGAAGATTACAAGTCTAGATGTCTAATTTGGAATCTATAAACATATGACTGAATCACCAGAGTTAGACACCAAGTACTTGTCTCTGACAAAAATTATAAGGTAGGATAAATTCATTATCCTTTGGTCACTAAACTTTTTTTTTTAATTTCTTTATTTATAATCTTTATTCTTTTATTTATTTTTATTTTACATGCATTGGTGATTTGCCTGCATGTAAGCTTGTGTGAGGATGTTGGACCCTGGAGTTATAGACAGTTGTGAGCTGCTATGTGGTGTTGGGAATTGAACTTGGGTTCTCCAAAAGAGCAGTCAGTGCTCTTTTCTTTTCTTTCTTTCTTTTTTTTTTTTTTTTTTTTTTTTTTTTTTTTTTAGACAGAGTTTCTCTGTGTAGCTTTGTGCCTTTCCTGGAACTCACTCTGTAGTCCAGGCTGGCCTCGAACTCACAAAAAGCAGAGCCAGTGTTTTTGTTGTTATTCTTATCCTACCCCATCCCACCCCCTACACACACAATGGATTTTGCCTTATGGTTGACATACAACAGATCTTAACTTTTTCTTCCTGGCCTCTGGGATTGAACCTTGGACCTTCCACACTCTAGGCAAGTGCTCCACCGTGAAGCTATTGCTCACAGCTGTTTCTTAAGTGTTAAATTGGTTAATAAACTATTAATTGATATAAATCTCCCTCTTCAGTCTCTTGGTACCCAATTTCTCCTATCACTAGGGACATTCCCTAGATACCCAAAGCCTGTCCCCAGTGCTCTAACCTGGTAATCTTCTAAAACCCCACTCTGGAACTGGAGAGGTGGCTGAAGGGCACTTACTGCTCTCTCATAGTACCCGGTTCGGTTCCCTCCTCTGTCACAGCTGTAACTCTGGTTCCAGGAGATCCTATGTCTGTGTTTCTGTGGGCCATAAACACAGTATACATAAACTCATGTAGGAACACACAGATACACACACATAAAAATAATAAATATTGCCGGGTGGTGGTGGCACACACCTTTAATCCCAGCATTTGGGTGGCAGAGCCAGGCAGATCTCTGTGAGTTCGAGGCTAGCCTGGTCTACAGAGTGATTTCTAGGATAGCCAAGTCTACACAGAGAAACCCTATCTCCAAAAACAAACAAAAATTAATAAATAATAATATTAGATATTCTAAAAAAACTCTACTCAGTTAAAATTTATATTTTTTCCTTTTCTATGATATTTTTTCTTTTCTACCATGACCTCTCACAGTGGGTCATCCGGCCGCATATCCTCACCACATTAACACACAAAATCAACACTCATCCTGCTTCCCAGAAACCTCAATCCCAAGTCCTCACCAGTTCTGTGATGAACTGCCAGTGTAGTTTAGATTTCGGTGTCTGCCACATTCCAGCCACAATTTAGCCTTCCAAAAGTATCTCCTGCTTCTTCCCCACACCAAATTATTTTTGGTTCACCAAATTCATCCCACACACCATCAAGTCTCGATTGCTCATTTTCCTCCCCTGTCTCAAATGTTCTCCCCCCACTTTCATTAAAATTATACCCAACTTTTAATGAAAAAGTCAGAAGGATTTGAAAACATCATCCTTTCTGCTAAAAGTATTGGTCCGTCATTCCCCATCCCCCACCCTCACCCCCTCGAAAGTTCATAGTATTATGTACCATGCTGTAACTGAGATCTGGCCATTTGGCTGTGTGATTTCTCTTGTATATTTCAAGTTTCTTAGGAGCTTGGGGGTAGCAACGTTCCATGTACAGTAGCTAGTACCTCTGCCTTACATAGAGGTTCTTCGTGAGTTGTGGAATGGACCTAAATAGGCCTTACCTGTTATTTTTGGATGGTGGGTAGTAGTGGAGTATTGTGTGTGGTTAAGAGAAAGAACTTTGGAGTTCAAAGAATCCCAGAATTAATTAGACTGGATGATCTTGGGTAAATCAATTCATCTTTTGCCACCTCAGGTTCTTCATTGGCGGAATTAGAATAGTATGCTTTACTTCATAATCTATTATCATAATTAAAAAGCATGCTCTCTATAAAGCACTTCTGTGCCAGGTGTCAGGTCACATGCCAGTAACCCCAGCACTCAGGAGGAAGAGGTAGGAGAATTGAGCGTTCAAGGCCAACCTGAGCTACATAGTGAGACTCTTTTTCAAAGTAAATAAAGCTAAAAAGTAATTATTATCTTCCTTTCATCTCGTATGCCTAGCAGAATCTTGTAAGAGCCTTTCAATATATTTTGATAAAATAACAATTAATTGAGCTGGGCAGTGGTGGCTCACGCCTTTAATCCCAGCACTCGGGAGGCAGAGGCAGGCGGATCTCTGTGAGTTCAAGGCCAGCCTGGTCTCCAAAGTGAGTTCCAGGAAAGGCACAAAGCTACACTGAGAAACCCTGTCTCGAAAAACCAAAAAAAAAAAAAAAAAATTAATTAAAAATAAAATTTATGTTACCAGGCATGGTGGCACATGTCTTTAACCCCAGCATTTAACAGGCAGAGGGAGGTGGGTCTCTAAGTTTGAGGCCAGATGGTCTACAAACTGAGTTCCAGGACAGCCAGCGCTACACAGAGAAACATGTCTCAAAAAACAAGCAAATAAAAAAAAAAAAAAAAAAACATAGCCGGGCGGTGGTGGCTCACGCCTTTAATCCCAGCACTCGGGAGGCAGAGGCAGGCAGATCTCTGTGAGTTCGAGGCCAGCCTGGGCTACCAAGTGAGTTCCAGGAAAAGGCGCAAAGCTACACAGAGAAACCCTGTCTCGAAAAACCAAAAAGAAAAAGAGCAAATTAAGAATTCCAAGTTGTCGAACAAGTAAGAAAAACATTGGAAATATATGGGAAAAGGACAAAGACGGCAGCCCAAAGTAAAGAATCAAGATTTCTAAATATTTATTTTTAATATTTTGAAATTTTTATGTGCATGAATATTTTGCCTGCGTGTTTATGTGTGTACCACCTGTGCCTGGTGCCTTCAGAGGTCAGAATGGGAGCATCAGATCCTCTAAACTGGAGTTACAGATGGTTGTCAGCCCTTTATAGGTGCTGGGAACCAAATCCAGGCCCTCTGCAAAAGCAACACATTCTCTTAACCACTGAGCCCAAGTCCCAGGATTTTTGTTTGTTTTTTCGAGACAGGGTTTCTCTGTGTGGCTTTGGAACCTGTCCTGGAACTCACTCTGTAGCCCAGGCTGGCCTCGAACTCACAGAGATCTGCCTGGCTCTGCCTCCCGAGTGCTGGGATTAAAGGCGTCCGTCACCACTGCCCAGCGGTTTTTTTTAGAGGTAATCATGAAGAAATTTAATCTTGTTTGTTTGATAGTTTGTTTTTTAAACTGTGTTTGGTGGTCCGTGTCTTAATTCTACACGAGGTCCCAACAGGAGGAGCGGGACTTTAGGATCAGCTGCGGCGACTGAGTGAGTTCAAGGCTAAACACAAGACTGTTTCATGAAACCAAAAACAGGACCTAGAGAGAGCACAGGGTGCAATGATTGAGACCAGAGGAGCGTTTGCCCGAATCTGTTCTTTCCTTCTCCCAGGTAGGTCCCTGGGCTCAAACTTGGATTGTCAGGCTTGACCACAAGCACCTTTACCCTATGAGCCATCTTGCCACCCCCCGACTTCTAATTTCTTATATAAATTTATAGCAGAGTCTTAACTACAGAATAGGATGAGAATTCCTTACATTTTTCTAATGGGAAACATCCAATTACCTCTTATTATTCCTAAGAGTTTGCATCTTAAATTACAAGTAAAGATGTATTAAATACTCCAGTTTAGGGGAAGTCTGGGCAGCTCTAGAGCTCAGCCACAGGACGAGGGGTGCGCAGGACCACCCACATCGAAAGCAAACCATCAGTGTTCCTCCTTGTCAGCATCGGTATTTTCTCCAAGGAGCACTCTAAACGGTTGTGATCATTTGCCTTCAGGAAGACTCGGGGAGAAAGACAACTGAGAAATGCCTGGACAAACGCTACTTGTTTGTCTCAAGACAATAACCAAAGCTGGGATTAATACCTTCCACACGGCTGTGCTACTACACGCAGGCCCGTGCCCATAGGTTTGGGCTAGCTTGTGTCAGCCTGCTTCTTGGGAAGAGGAAAACGTCCCACGAGGAAAGCTAGAGTTGCGGGGCACGTCACGCTATTTAGTTATAGTTAATTCAGAGTTCGGATTCATTTTTTTTTTTAAATAACCTTTCCCCAAAATGCCTTTAGAACCGAGGCCCCCAAGCAGAGCGGTGCACAGCATTTGCGTGTGAGATCGTGTTTCAAGTTCCTTGGGATAATCTTTTCCTAAAACTCCAGAAAAGACACTTAAGCAGTGGGTCAAACTCAGATAAAGTGTGGAAAGGTACAGGGGACCTTCACCCCTGATTTTCCAGTTTTGTAAAGGATAATATTCAGTTTGTTTCATTTTAAAGATATTATCTTATCTATAATTAGATACAGTTTGAAAATCTAGTGTCTCGAACTAATGCAGAGCAGACGTTTTTTTTGGAAGTGCTGGAAACATAATAGACCTTCAATAACTGTTACAGCAGAGGCAGGAAAAAAATCACAAAAACAAATAAAAAATAGCTTAAGAGGTGTGTGTGTGTGTGTGTGTGTGTGTGTGTGTGTGTATGTGAGTATATATGTGTTTTATGTGTTTGTATGTGTGTATTTGTATATGTGTGTGTTTGTGTATGTATATGTGTATGTACATGATCCTCCTTTATCCGGTTAATACCATCTAGGCAGAAGTTCAATGGTAAGTAGATGAAGTATCTTCTGAGGATCCCAAGAGATGGTGTCAAATTTTGATTCCAAAAGTGTCCTCTTCTCTCTAAGAGAGAAGTCCATGAATTTGGGGAAGGGCTGTGTCTTGGAAATAGGAACTCTGTGGTTCCGAATGGCAGAGACTCATTATGTCCTACCTCAGGCAAACATGTACGGACCTAAGTAGCAGCATCTGAGGAAGGGCACAGCTTTAAAGAGACAGCACACATCCTATCAACAGCGTGCCCCGCCCCTTCCTCAGTCTTTCATGTATGCTTCTCTCAAAGTCAGCTCTCTGATTTATAAGACCCTTCAGTCTTCTGCCCTTCAGGGAAACAGATTTTGAAAACTCATTTCTTCTATTGGAGGATTTATTAAGGCAACTCCACGAAGTTAAAAAGGAGATTCACTTTGGGGGGTAACTTACACCTAGTAAAGGTATTGGTTACAGGATCCAGGAGTGGGGAGGTGCAGTCCAGCTGGGTTCTCTGGAGAACTCCACTCAATCCAGCGGATCCAGGATCACCAGGAACCAAGAGAGCCAGCACTCTCGATCTCCGGTCTTAAGGACTCCCACCTCGGCCCCGCCTCAGGAGCAGGTCATAGGTCGGTGTGACAGTTACCGGAAGCCTCACTGGGGGTAGTACTTCCAGGTCAAAGCTGGAACAGCTACCTACCCACCACACTCTTCAACATGAATCGCTACTCTTTTTACAAGTTCCACTGGAAAATGTGTGAGGAAGGCACAGGGGCCAGTGAGGTCACTCGCCTAGCCTTGGGAGTCACTCTAATTGGCAGCCTTCGGTGGACCAATATGGTTAGGGAGAAGGGAAGGCAGCTCTACCCCAGAGGAACAGACTTATCTCCAGAAAAGTGAATCACATTGGGAAAAGCAGGTACTGTTAAAACCACAGTTTTAAAAGTCCGAAGTAAGCTGGGTGGTGAGGGTGGGTGGGCGCTCCCTGCGTCCCAGCAACTCAACTGCTGCGCTCTTTCAGCCCCTTCTTCCAAATGTCCTCTGTGCCTCAGAGGCCACGAGAATTGCTTGAGCTTAAGCGTTTAAGGCCCATCTGGAGATTGTACGAGGGAGTCTTATCAACCCTGAAATAAAGACACCTTCCTACAGCTTTCTTTGTCCTCTATAAAACGTTGCTGTGCCCCTGCCTCCTGCCGTGGGTTTCATGTTTCTTTCGACTCAAGCACTTTTCTTGCACACTATCACTGCGTCCCGTCTCTTCCCCATCTCAAAGCTACTTAAAGATGTGTTTCCTTGACGCATTTCAAAATGTGGTTACTTGAGTATGTTTACTTATTTCCAATTCCCCTAAAATGCCTTTAAAGTATTAAAAAAACAAAAAAACAAAAACAAACAAACAAAAACACTAGGGCTGGAGAGATGGCTCAGAAGAGCACTGGCTGCTCTTCCAGAGGTCCTGAGTTCCCAGCAACCACATGGTGGCTCTCAACCATCTGTAATGAGATCTGGTGCCCTCTTCTGGCCTGAAGGGACACATGCAAGCAGAACACTGTATACATAAATAAATAAATCTTAAAACAAAAAACAAAAAACCACTAAGTGCAAAAGAGATTGTAATAGATGAGAAGTGGAAAAGATTTTACTGTAAAAGGTAGATAGATAGTGTATTAGTTATCCAGTGCAGCGCAACAAATTATTCAAGTTGTTGTCTCATCCTGTGTGTGTGTGTGTGTGTGTGTGTGTTCTGCTGGGAAGTTGACCCGAGGGCTTTGCACATGCTAGGCAGATACTCTAACAATGTAGCTGTCTCCAGTCCTATTTGAACTTTTTATTTTGAGACAAAATTTCACTAAATTGACTACATTGCCCAGGCTGGCAGTGAACTTGCTTTGTAGACCAGGCAGACTTTGAGTTTGCAATCCTCTTGCCTTAGCCTCTTGAATACCTGGGATTACAAGCCTATCCCATCAGGCTTTCCTAATTTAGTTCTCAAAGACTTTTTGTTAGCATATATAAATTATGCATAATAAAAGGACCCATTGTGACATCTCTGCACATTTATATAATAATTTTGATCGTATTAATCCCCAAGACCCTCTTCTGTCCCCTTCCACTTCTAATGACCCCAGTCCTCTCCCCAATTCATCCCTTTTCTACTTTCATTTCTTTTATTCTTAGTGGGGAGAGGGTGATTTTGGTAAGGTTGCTTATGGGGGGGGGGTCTCAATGAGAGGTTATCTACAGTATCACGGGCAACTAGCCACTAGCTACACCACTGAAGATTGTGTCTCTCCATCCCCCAGTAACCAATAACTCATCATAAGTCCTTAGGGAGGCACTATGTCTCAAGAGGCATGCCTCCCTCTGTGAGAGAATGTTGGTGGCTCCAATCTCTCATGAGGGTAAACCCAACTTCTGTGAGCTCACGAGTGGCAAGGCCGTGGCATGTTCTGGAGTATTCCGCAACATTCCATTGCTTCCTCCAGCTCCTGCATTCTCTCCAGACCCCCTTCCACAATGTTCTCTGAGCCTCGGAGAGGACAGTACAGACATCCGCTTTCGGGCTAAGCATTCAACAGTCATGTATTCTCTACACTTCAGTAGTTTATGTCTCTGCAATAGCTCTCACTCCTGGCCAAGGAAACTTCTTTGCAGATGTAGGAACCTGACTCTCCCCCTTACCAGCTGCAGCACTCAGGAAAGTGGGCCCTGCTCCTCACCTGGGCGGCATAGTAGAGCTGACCCTATTGGCAGGGGTACTGGTGAACCAGCCTCGAGAACTTGAGGGGCAGATCTGGCCACGCCTCTCATCTACTATATGGTGGTGTGGGTGGGGGAGAGATGCCTGTGATGGGTGGGAGAGCTGGCCCTGAGGTCATAAGAGTGGGAGAGCTGTCCCTGCCCCTCACTAGCTACAACACTCAGGAGAATGGCCCCTGCATCTCGCCTGAGCAACAGAGTAGAGCTGGCCCTGATGGTCCCGGTGTGGGAGAGCCAACCCTGAGGGCGTGAAAACAGGAGAACTGGCCTTGCCCCATGCTCATCGCTGCTAAGGGTGAACTAGCCAGGGCAGTGCTGGAGAGCTCACCCCAATGGTGAAGATGGGGAGGGGGGAGCTGGTGGGCTGACCAATCCTGCAACTACCCAGACGCAGAAGCAGGGCTATGAGTTGGCCCACCCCAATATTCACCCCATCTATGATCTGCTGGAGCATGTGAAGGGCCAGTCCTGCAGACCCAAAGCTGCAGGATCTCCACGACACAGGGCAACAACAGAATAACCAAGAGGAGTTTTAGTGAGAGCCCAGCATCAATACTGTAGCAGACGTCAGAGGCCTCTAACCAGACCGATGACTCTTTGCAATGAACACTTGCAAGTAAAGACATATGGACAAAAGGGGTACTGCATAACTCACTGTGTCATACTGCAGCTTCCATGACGAAATTTTTCCTTTTTTCTCTTAAATTTTATTTTATTAGTGGTGGGGGGGGCAGGGTGTTGTAAGGGCAGAGGGTGGATATGAATGGAACAGGGAAGTGAATGGGATTGAGATGCACGATGTGAAAGACACAAAGAATAAATAAAAAGAAAGCTTTTTTTTTTTTTTTAAAAAAAAAAAGCAGCTTCTCTGACCAAAGCTGAAATTGGCACTAATTTATGTGCATAAACACAAATGTTTAGCAAAACAACAACAATAGCTTTATCACTGGGGCCTCTGACCTCTCCAGCCTTGGGCTTTTCACAAATTTTATAGTGCCAAACAGTCCCTTCTTCAGTCCTTAAATCCAGCTAGAAGGCAGTTCCTTACTCTCATTTACATCATGCAGTGTTTCATAGTCAGGAATCTGGGAGCTGCGTTCACTGGGATTCTGAGAAGAGGAGGGTCAAGCTGTTGGCCATATATTTAGAGAGAGCTGCAGACTCTGCTCCCAAGCTCAATCACAGACTTTGTTGCATGAATTTTCCTGGAGAGAAAAATATCTACTAACCCAGACAGGACACTGACAACAGGTCAAAATAAACTATTCCCCTCCAGGCTAGTTTGTTGAGTCAATGAGCTCCTTGGAGTTGCTAATAGGAACATGGGCAATGGGATGCTTGGGTGAAAGGTTTCTCATAATAGCATGCCTGTGCACCTTAGTTTTGATATCCTGAACATCATAGAAAATGTGTAATCTGAATATGTGAGAATAGTGGAAAATCCCAAATGAGACATTCTAAACTTAATCATCCAGATTATACTCTTCAAAAGTTCATATTTTGCTTTGATACGATCAAATTTGTTAACTTGGCACAATCTAGAATCACTTGGGAAGGAAGTTCAATGAGAGATTCTCTAGATCAGGGTGGTCTGTGGGCATGTCTGTGGAGGATTGTCTTGATCATGTTAACTGAGATGGGAATACACATCCACTGTGGGTGGCACAATTCCCTAAGCAGGGGATCCTGAGCTGTATAGGAATGAAAAAAGAGAAATGAGTGTAAGTATATATGAATGAATTTATTGCTTCCTGCTCTTGACTGTAAATATAAAATGTGACCAGTTCTCTCGAGCTCCCACCACAGTGACTTCTCTGCTACGAAAATCTGTAACCTGGAAAACTGTGAGCTAAAAATAAATCCTTTCTCTTCTAACTTGCTTTTGTTGGTGTATTTCATCATAGCAACAAGACATAGAACTAAAACACCATGAAAGCACAAAGGAGAGGTAGTCTGGTCCAACTTACTGCCAGAGTGTTAGGGAGGCTTTTCCCAGAGCAGGGATGTGCAAGCTAAGATCTTCAGAGAGCCTTAAGAAGGGACAGGGCAGATGGGGAAGGAGGAGCAAGAAAGTGAGGTGGATGTAATATACAAATGAAGGAGAAAATAACTTGATCATATACCATATTTTTTATTGTAAAGCATTTGTGTAGGTGTAGATAATTATATGTATACATAGATAGATGATAGACAAATAGATAGATAGATAGATAGATAGATAGATAGATAGATAGATAGATAGATAGACTGATAGATCCTTTTTAATGATGCCAGGGAGAATCTACTGATTTTCCCATTATATCTAAAATATCACATGTTCAAATGTCATGAGAAGCTATGTATATTGCTTTACCCTAAGAAATGTGTGTTGAGGGGCTGGAGAGATGTCTCAGAGGTTAAGAGCAATGGCTGCTCTTCTAGAGGACCCTGGTTCAATTCCCAGCACCCACATGGCAGCTCACAATTTTCTGTAACTCCAGTTCCGGGGAATAAGATAACCTCATACAGATGTACATGCAGACAAAACATCAATGCACATAAGAAAATTTAAAAAATGAAAAAAAGGAAGAAATGTGTGCTGAAATACACAAGAAAGAGTAAAACGTAATCTTTGGCTCAGTCATTATAATCATCAGTTTTTCCAGCATTGTTCATCTCAGAAGACAGGTGGATGCAATTATGTTCATGTCACCTTTAACACCATTTATCTTTTATTTTATAAATTGCATTTTCCAATCATGTCATCAAAAGGTAATAGAGAAGAATTGTAATAGTTTCAGGGTGGCAAGATTATTTAGTGCCTAGGCTAGACTCTTCCTCACCGTAACAAATCCTGAGAGAGATAGCTTAAAAAGGAAATACGTGTTTTAGCTCATGGTTTTGGATGACAGCTGGTTGCAGTGTTAAACTACGGTGAGGCAGACCAGCATGGGAATGGGAGCGTGTGGCAGGGGCTGCTTACCTTGAGGGGGGTGGGGGGGAGGAAGGGAGGAAGAGAGAGAGAGAGAGAGAGAGAGAGAGAGAGAGAGAGAGAGAGAGAGAGAGAGAGAGAGAGAGAGAATACCCATACTAGTGTACTGCTTTTTTTTTTTTTTTTTTTTTCCTGCCCCTTTTATTTCATCTCGGACTTCAACACATTAAGTAGTGCCACCTACAGGCAGGGTAGGTCTCTCCCTCTCATTTTTCATCTCTGAAAACACTTCTTGGAAGAGTGCACTGGGAATCTCTTAGTTCAATCATATTGTCAATCAGCAAGTTCTGTTCTAGGCTTGAATCTACCATCGATTAACCAAGGAATCTGAGGCAAACTACTCATCAACATCAGTCCATCAGATAAGAAGATGATAGTACCTGCTTCACAGGATTACATTTTTTTTTTCTGTTTTTCTAATGACTCTTTTCTTGTTTTTTTACTCTCTAGCCACTAAGTCCTCTCTCAAAGTCCTGTAAGAAACATCATGACCAAGATAGATTCGTTATTACACATGAGGTGGTTCACTGTAATTCTTTATAACTCTGGACCTCACCATTTACTTGTTGGTTTATATGTGTACTTTTGTCCATTTATTTAGTGAAAGGTGAGATTTTTTTCTGGTAAATACTAAGAGTTATCCAAGCTTCACAGATTTGTCTAGCTACAGGACTATTTTATCAAAGTTCCCATCATTTCTGGTGAAGTGAGTTGTTTATTGTTCATGGTAACTTCTGGAGAGTGAGAATGCAAATGATATTGGGTCCAGGGAGCATCTTGCCACCAGTAGGAATATAAAAAATATGTGAGGTTGCGGGGCATGGTGGTACAATCCTTCAGTCTCACTCAGGAGTCAGAGGCAGGATCTAGTCAGTTGTTCTATACAGCAAGTTCTAGGACAACCAGAGAGAGAGACTGTATATCAAAGAACAAACAAACAAACCAGCAACCAAGAGTCTTACTACATGTAATACATATTTATATTAGCAAAAAATAAAATAGGATTAGTTTAGTCTGCAACTTCGATCAAAGTCTGACTGAGTTGTTGTTCTTTTTCTGCCAGTATTTTTAACCACACAGGCTTTCTTGTCTCTAATCATAAATATGAAAAATCCAGGTCTGGGAACATAGCTCAGTGAAGGAGCGCTTGTCTAACACATAAAAGGAACAAAGGCTTGGGGGCTGGAGAGATGCCTCAGTGGTTAAGAACACTGGATGCTCTTCCAGAGGTCCTGAGTTCAATTCCCAGCACCCACATGGTGGCTCACAACCATCTGTAATGGGATCTGATTCCCTCTCCTGGTGTACATGAAGACAGAGTACTCATATGCGCAAAATAAATTAGTAAATATTAAGAAAAAGGAACCAAGGCTCATTCACAGCCCTAACGAAAAAAGGAAGAAAGATGGAAAGACCAATTTTGTTGACAGAATTGTCTTCATACTCCTGAGAATCATTATATTTGTTCATACTATGGTAAACAGCAAAATTATTTAAAGAGTAAAATATTTTCAAGGGGGGGCTGGAGAGATGGCTCAGAGGTTAAGAGCACTAGCTGCTCTTCCAGAGATCCTGAGTTCAATTCCCAGCAACCACATGGTGGCTCACAACCATCTATAATGAGATCTGGTGCCCTCTTTGGGTGTGCAGGCATGCTTCCAGACAGAACACTCTACATAATAAATAAATAAATATTCTGAAAAATAATAATTTCAAGGATTGGATATTATAGTCCTGTAGCTAGACAAGCTGGGAACATCTGTCTCGCCTATATACACTATATATATTTATCTTCACTTTATACACACTTAGTCTGGATTTCTGTCTCTGTCTCTCCCACTCCATCATCTCCTTTTCCTCTCATTTTGAGGCACAGTCTCTTTGTGTAGCCTAAGCTGGGTTTGAATTTGTGGCAACACTCCTGCCTCAGCCTCCAAAGTCCTGTGATTACCAATATGAGCCACCCCATGACCAGCCACGATTCCTTTCTCTACCTACTTACAGTATCTATTTCCCAAGCTTAATTTTCTAGAAACATCTTTATAGATAAAGTCAATATGCTAGCATTTGTCTGGCATCTTATGAACCTAGACTATGACTCAACATCTTAGAAACACTCTGACATCATGAAGATGATGAAAAGATTTAGGAGAAACTTCTACAGGATACTTTTACATGTCTGGTTTGTTGAGAAAAAGCTTAGAAATTAATTAGAATTAATCTGAGATTTAATTCATGCCAACCAAATAGATTTTAATGTCTTTGATGTTTTATTTCCATGCACAAAGGTTTTAATTACACCATTTGATCAATAGGCATTTATTGAACATCTACTATCATGTCAAGTATTGTGCCAAGTTGCAACAAAAAGCTAAAAAATGACCTCCAAAATCTTAGCTCGATATACAATGCCCTATATAGGAATTGCCAAAGGAGTTATTCCGGCAGAAGGTAGTTTTGAGGGATGAGAACAGTAAATGTCTAGAAACTAGGTTTAACAAAAAGATGGTGGGACTGACTTAAAAGGACATCAGCTGAGACTTTGGAAGGTGTTAGAACAGCAGAGAAGAGGTCAAAGGAAAGGGGAATGGGGCAGCTCACGTGTGGAGGAAGGATATCTTCCAACCACTTCTAGTCCAAAGAGTTAAAGCATGAAAATGAAAGGCTTTTCCAGTCACAAAAGAAGGAAAATCCAATAAGCATCCGCTACTACAAACCAAGGGGCTTTGTACAGGAAGATGGAGAGAGGAACTGATGGGTTTATCAGCTCAACAAAGGTTTGTGTGGTTTCCTGGGAGACAGCGTACAAGTCCACAGGTGGTAGTTTCCAGAGAGGAAACTTCGAAGGGAGACAGTAAACTGGGGCCGGAGGACTGACTGCTCAGTCAGCTGAGTGCTCAGAACTGAGTAAAATGCCGTGTGGGGTGGTACAGGATGGTAATCCCAGTACTGGGGAGGTGGAGACAGGTGGTACCTGGGGCTCTCTAGCCAGCCAGGCCAACTTAATGGGAATTCCAAGCTGGTAGAAGACCCTGTCTCTAAAATAAGCTAGACCAGGACGGAGAGATTGCTCAATGGTAAGGCCTCACAATGAAGTCTGACAATCTGAGTTTGATTTCTGGAACCCATCAAAAGGTAGAAAGAGAAAAAGAAGAGAACTGGTTCCAAAGAGTTGTTCTCTTACCTCCACATACATGATGAGACATGCATGGCTCCAGGCACACTAACAATATATTTTTTAAAATAAATTGGGCCGGGCAGTGGTGGCTCATACCTTTAATGCCAGCACTCAGGAGGCAGAGGCAGGCAGATCTCTGTGAGTTTGAGGCCAGCCTGGGCTACCAAGTGAGTTCTAGAACAGTCAGGGGTACACAGAGAAACCCTGTCTCTGTGTACCTAAATAGTACATCTTAAGCTGTCCTCTAGTGTCCACACACATATGCACACATGTGCACTGACACACACACAAACATGTACTTTTTTTGCTGTTATTGTTACTATTTTAAATAAAGAAGACAAATTGAAGGCAGATGTCCCACTTTGGTAGTCTTTCAAAGGGTCACGATGTCCCCTGAAAGGACTCTACTCATGACTGTCCAGGATATCCAGCGTGCTAAGGAGCTTCACTGAAGAACAGTCATGGTCCCTCTTGAGCTCTTAAAAGGCAAGGGTCATGTGTGCAGCTCCTGCTCATCCTGAAACTTCTGTAGCTCAAATGAGCACTCCACATTCTTGACTACAAATGGTTTATAGGTAGACTCTCATTTACACAAAACAACTTTTCATACAGAGAAAAATGAGAACCGAAAGTAACCCCAAAAAATTGAAAAGAGGGGACAAACAATAGAAACCAGGAGTAGCCAAGGTTCTGGGGGAGAGCTGACCGAGGTCGAGTAGAGTAGAAAGACATGAAGTAAGTGGGAAATGAAGAGAAGGTAAAGGTATACAGAGATTGAGAACTTTCTCCTCCACGGTGTTGTACTCATAACTATTCTCTGAGGAAGAGTTCTGTGTAAATCAGGATCCAGCAAAGCCAGGGGCTGCCCCAGGCTGCTCCTGGAAATCCCAGCCCCATCCTCTCCACCTCCATGGTGGCACCCCACCCAGACTCCTTTCTTGTCAAACTTGTTTTCAGTCACCCAAGCCCTCTAGTCTGTGACCCATCAGTCAAACCTTCTGTTACCCGGGACACAAATAGATCGAGGGTGTCAGATAACATGGTAGTTTGGTGAGGAAGAAGATCATTTGAGGCTATTATGCCCTCCATAATTCCCCTTCCCCTGCCACCGGGTACCTTTAAGAGTAAATGCCCTTCCCGACCTGTTTCTCGGTCTCACATTCACTTTGAGAAGGGCAACCGAGTGCATGATTCATACCTCCTTTTATTTATTTGCTTTGATGCGTTCATTACCTTTCTGGAGCAAACCGGTGGAACGTTTGAGTCAATTCTATTTTTCTTGGGGAAGCGGTGTGACACAAAATTGGATGATGTCACCGCTGTTCTGGAATGACATAGAACACTGTGTGCAATGAAGTAAGAGCAGTGACAAGCCACGAGGTGATGAGATTAAGTGTGTAACCACATCTTCAACTCAGGTCCTATTCCCTAAGAACTCACTGACTGGGGACATCCCATTACTCCATGTACACAGAGCTCAGCCCAGGCTTGATGACTATACCTGCAGAGTCTCTGGGAAACCCTGTTAACTAGACATCTCTGCTGCTGCCAGCCTCTAAACCTTTCCAGCAATACACAGGGTCACTAGCTGTGCAAGCTGTGAACACAGCGAAGAAGTGGCTGCCTTTGAAGAATTGAAGAGGGGATCTGAGGATGTGCTGTGGTGCAGAGTTCAAACTAGACAAGCACACCACCAAAGCCACTTTTTTTTTTTTTTTTTGGTACCCACTAAGTACAAAGACTTAGGCGAATACTCTCAGTGAAAATGGGGCTGCTTCAGGGACCAGGTCAGAGGCAGGGTCCAAGTTGGGGAGAATGGTGATTGCCACCTGCCAGGGCAAGGGTGCTGAACAATTACTGCAAGCCGGGCAGTGTGTTCTAAATCAAACTGGTGCTTTGGGGGGCAGAAATGATTCAATTTTCTTAGGAGGCAGGGACTTTTCCTGCAGCTTGTTGGCAATGCCTAGGAACTTCATGGGGCAGTACATCTTTCTCTAATGTGCACCCATCTCTCTCTCTCTCTCCCCCACCTTCTCCTTCCCTCCTCTCCCCACCTCAGTGGGAGAGGGGAAGGGATGATTAGGCTAAGGGAAAACCAGAGAAAGAAACCAAATCACCTTCCTACCCAGGAATTTGCCCTGCGCCAGAGTTATTAGTGTTTCCCAGGTAAGGGCACAAGAAGTTAGAAAGCGCAGAGTCCCTTATCCTTTCAGTTCCTGTTATCTTTCGGTGTGTTTGGAGTGACTGGATGCCTGGGCCTACCTCCTAAATCCGCATAGAACACTGGTTACTTTTTGTTGCTAGAAACAAATAGGTCAGAGTGAGAAAAGGTAAAGCCTGAGGGGTGGGGGCGAGTATGAGTGGTTTCCTGAGGACCTCAGGCCAGGGTACTCAACCCAGGCCAGCTCTATAAGCTTGTAGCTACCCACTGCTGGCCTTTGATCCGGACTCTGCCCATCACCCTGCTACCCACCCAACCCAGCCTCCCAGCTATGCCAAAGGCGACCGCGGGGGTTTCCTCCTTCACCTCGAGGCCAGGGGGGTCCTCTTAGATTAAAGGCTGCCTCCATTAACTCCTATAAGAGATGAAATGCTGTCCCTGACCTTTCTCAAAAGGACTTTTGCTTGTGTTCAAAACCCTCAATTAACCTGAGACTCCACAAGGAAAATGATTGGCTGTCGGGTGTCTGTCCCTGGCCACCTGCGGCAGAATGGTCCGTGGGTTGGAGCAGTCAGTGGAGTAGGTACAGGGGATGTGGCCTGATCTTCCCTAGACGTAGAGCTGGCTATAGGCTGTCTCTCCTGGGATCGGATAGATGATTCATTTTTATATGTAACGTTTTACCTCACTCTATAGCTCTGGCCGGTTAATATTTAACCCTTGGGCTTGAGGCATCTTGAAGGAGGCAGGCAGGCAGGGGTGACCCACTCAAGGTATATGGCTGCTCAGGAGTGAAGACGCAGAGGCCGGGAGAGGGTGAGAAGGGATGTGAAGGGGAGGGCTCCTCCTGCCCCACACTGCAGCCTCTGGGACATCTGCTACAAGGTCGCGCCCTGACTGTGTCGGAACCCTGCGGTCCGGGGCCCCTCTCCGCGTTTGCAGGACGCAAGCGCTAGGGTCCGTGCACCTCCACAGCTGGACTCTGCAGCCATCCGAAGTGCCCCAGCCAAAGGTGTTGGACCCGGGATCCGGGGCTACTGGCTGCGGGCGCGGGAGGGGAGTAGGGAAGTGGGTCCAGCTACTGATTAGGTCAGATTGTATTAGGTGGAGGGACACGGAAACCATGCTGAGATGCAGGAGAGCGAACCTGGACGTGCGTAGGTGGCCCTCGGGGCTCCATATTCTCCTACTGTCTCGGGAAATACGATTAGATTAAAGGGAGGGCCAACCTCTTACCGCCGCCCCTCGCTCTTACCTCCGACCAAAACCAAAATAAAACAAAAAGCCAGGACTTTGAGATAAAGCGGTTGCGGTGATCGGTGGACAGCCACAGAACTGGGCCGTACCGAGCCACTGGGTCTACCGGCCCCAGGAGAAGCTGGCCTTGAGGGGGACGCTCAGGTGGAGCCGCGGCACCCGGATGATCTGAAGAGCCAAGCTCAGTGGGCCTGGCGGAAAGGGTCCGAAAGGTCCTGTCCAGCTGTCCCGGGCCTGGTGTTTGGTAATTGGCAAACCCGTCCAGCTGTGTAGGAGAAGGAGGTCGGAGTTTGGGAGGCTCCCCGCCGGGAAGCTGAAGCCTGGAAGGGCAGTCGAGCAGTCTCAGACAGGATCCACCCCTTTGTCATTGAAATAGATAAGTCACCACCTCATCAGACAAGATCAACTCCCCCGACACCATTTCTGGATTTCAGCGGGGACCCGAGGCGCTGAGGTTGGTGAAGTCCTGGGAATGAACATTCGCCTGAGGCCCAGAGCACGCAGAAGGCTTTTATTTCACTTTCTTTTGTTTGATATTACTTTATTTTCAAAGAGATCTGTCGCCCTGAGCTCTGGCAGGCAAAGCCCTGTCCTGAGGATGGCTGGCAGGGTCTCCACCTCTGTCCGCAGACTTCCCCTCCCCCCATGCCCGCACACAGCGAGGTGAAGGCTGTCTGGGAGACAGGCGGTCAACCAAACGCAGGCACTGGCGTGAAGTGACGCCTAAGAAAGCCTTGCCCTTCTCCATCCTGAAGAATAGGGAAGGATGCCATCACAGTTCTTTTTTTATTTTATTTTATTTTTTTTTCCTGTGCAGGAATCAACCCGGCGGTGGTACCTAGTTGCTGGGGCTGTTGACAGAGGCAGAGCAGGCGAATTGGGCTGTCACTTGGCCGAGTTCCGAGACACAATCGAAATCCTGCCCCACTATTCTATCAGGGACAGTTAGGAGGGTTCTAGGTATTATCTCAAAGCGACTAGCAGAAAGAAGGGTTTCAGCTCCGGACCTTGTGCGCTGAGGCTCACTGAAGGAAGCAAAAGGACTTTTCTAAATCTTGAGCAAGAAAGCTTTGGCTCTAAGGAAACAAACAACCCCAAGACTTAATTTTGGTTCATCAGCCTCCAGCACTACGGGCCATTTTCTAAATTGCTAGAAGAGGGGGAAGGGTGAGTGGAAGAAAACAGCAAAACAAAACAAAGCAAAACCTTGGCTGGCTGCAAAGAAGAGCGTGAGGCGGAAAAGACAGGGAGAGAAAACCCAACGAGACCTTAAACATTTTTACCAGAAGATTAGGAGAACCGAACGGGGAAACATCCATCAAAATCGCAGGCTATGCCCACCCCACCCCACCCATACTGGTTGGAGAGCAACTAATTAGCCTCCACTTCATTTAGCCTCCTTTTAGAAAGACAGAGGAAGAAAGGCAGCCTGCAACATTATCACCCCAAAGTAAATATCTTCTCCATACGGCCACTGAATGTTTTTAAAAGCATGTTTTAAATTAAAAGGAAGCTAGATGGGTCTATTAGGCATTCTTCAGCTAAGTAGCTTAAGCTTCAAGTATCTCCCTTTTCCACAACTGCTACAGTGCATTGCCACAAAAGGAGAAGCTGTGATTTTTAGCGTAATTAAGTAGAATTAACTACTTTAATGGGGGCATTTTATTTCTTGCAGGACTTCCTTAGTCCGTAAACAAAAATCTAAAACCACCATTTACATAGAACATAAAATATTCAGTGCAGAAATGAAAACCATGCATCCTGAACACAATAAATTCTACTTTCCATCTTTTCAGATAGAAAAATCAACACTGAAAAGGTCTCCCTTGGGAGGGGGGAGCAGGAGAAAGGAGGAAGTGACACCTTTGAAGAACGGCATAAAATCTCCACGGTTTCATGTGCTAAAAATCTGAATAGGTAAACCAGTTATGCGCCCATAGAGGTATTTCTAACAGCTCATTTGAAAAACATCTCCTCTAGAATGATCGCTTTTCAGGTTAAATTAAAACACCATGATTTGGGAGGACGGAGGAGGGAGTTTTCTTTTTAATTTCCTCTGAAAAATCTGCTACCGGGGTTCCCTTCCATTGCTTTTCAGACCTGATTCGCTGAGTCCACCGCTCTCTTGCATGTCAGCGTGCTTGCTTACATTAACTGCAGTTCGCTGGGGGTTTATAAATCAATCAATGGGGAGTCTATATTCATAAAGACTCTGATCTGGTTACACCCCTCTCTCTCTCCTCGGCTCAAAAAAAAAAAAAAAAGTTAAACCTCCCAGCCGGGACTCCCCATCTAGTTCAGATCTGTGGCGGGCCGACTGAGGCTTAGGGAGCTGGGCGACAGGCGTCGGAGACTCGTGGATTTGGATGTGGATTGAAGGACAGACCTTTGTTTTGGTCACCACCGTGACAGGGGGCGGGGAGGAGGCTGTCCTCTTTCCCGGACGCGCAGGAGTTTTATAGACACCCCTTAAAAGGGTTCGCTGTTCTCCACGGGTTAATTTATAGGGCTTTCGAGGACTATTGGGACTTTAAAGATAACTATTTCCCCCCATTATTTGTTGGTGGTGTTCTTACACTCCCGAGAGGACCCCAGGTTTCAGTACCTCGTGGGGAGGTCTGGGGCGAGAAAAACCAGGTCTGGGAGAAGTGGATTCCTCTTCGGATCAGGTTGCCTGCGGGGCTGGGGCTGGCCATCCTATTTCTCTTACCATTACATTTATAAGTAAGTTCTGGGCATTACCTCTGAGATTTAGGAACTGGGAGGTGACGAAGAGGAATGTGGGTTGTATACACCTTTCTCCCAGCCTCCGCCAACCTGAATCGAATCCCGTATTAGAAGAATAGTGAGTTTGAAGACCCTAAGGAGACTTTTTTTAAAAAGTCTTTATATATATACAATAAAAACCCAGTTTTAATGTAGGCATCAAGGGGGATGAAAATTCGAGTGTGTAGCAAGTGGGTGGGTGAGTAGGACCTAGAGCCTACCCCACGGTCGGGCTAAGCAAGGCCTCCTTCGCTCTAAGCCCGGTTTACTCTGGCTTTCCCTGAGGTGAGCCACTGGGCACCTAGGCCACTGAGGCCTGGCTCTCCCGCTAAGCGCTCGCTTGCTCGCTCGCCCGCTCGCCATGTTTGAACCCACGCGGGGGAGGCTGGTCTTCATGCTATAGATTACCTGAAAGTTTTCTTTAAGCACCTTTAATACACAACTAGCTCAGAAATCATTAAGAGACCTAGAGAAGGAGAAAAAAATACCCTCACACTCACCGGTAATAAGTGTTGACATGCAGCAAAAATCGATTGAGTGGAACTGAGGTGGTGGAGGTGGCGATGGCTGGAGGGGGTGGGGTGGGGGGGCGATCCGCGCAGGAGCGGGAGGGGCGAGGGGGCAGGCTCCACCCGCTCGGGAACTAGGCTTCCTCGGCTCTAGGGTAAAGAGAGGAGCTGCCTGGAGGGTGAGTGAGTAGCCTGTGAGTCCTGGACGAAGCCGGAATGGAAGTCCAGAGAAGGTACTGGAGGTGTTTGAGACGGGCCAATCTTCTGTCCCAAGTCTCCGCCCCCGGTCTGAACCTCTGAAGTCGGGGAAGTGCTAACTCTTTATTTATATTTATTTATTTATTATTTATTTTTCACTTTGATCTCCTCTAACAGAATTCAAGTTGGGCCAACAAACTAGGCTGAGACTCACCTCTTTAAACGTAGGCTCCCAAGTCACGCTGGGTTAGACCAGCCGGAGAAGTAAACCCAGCCAACTGCCCTCTGCGGCCCTTCCAGGCAGGATCCCCAAATCTTTTACCCAGTTCGCTCCCCCTCTCAGCTCTCAGAGAGACACCGACTGGCTCCCCCACTCCACCCCCCCTTCCCTGTTCCAGAAGGCAAAGTCCGCCTTGGGTGACGGCTTTCCTCTCCACTGCTCTCAAGGGAACAAGGACGGAGGTGACCCTCGTCCAAAGGCCTTCTTCTATCTGCCCCCCACCGCCGCGTGATCCCGGCCCAGGACAGGGGCAAAGCTTTCAAGAGAAAGAAAGTTAATGTGCACGGAGCACTTGATCTTAAATCGGGGATATTATCTGCGATCTGTTTAAACAGCAGCCGCAGATCCTCGCAGAACAAAGACTCGGCGTCTGAGCTCCGAAAGCTCCTAGGTAGAGTTTCGGTGAGATAAAAAGAACTTAAGCGCAAAACGCCGGCTTTCTTGGCTTCAGAAAACCGGAGGCCACTTTTCTCTACCAGTTCCCTGGGTGGTGTTTGTCCTAGCGTACTGTGGGGGGCGGGGCTGGAGTGAGGGGCAAGAATAACAAAAGGCCCCAGCACACCCTCGGGTGACCCTCCCGGCGCCTAGGCCGTGAAGTCTTATGGAGTTAGCCTTATTTGCTACTATTGGTTACGAAATCAAATTTCACATTTAACAAAAAGGAGCTAAACCGCTGCGTTGGAAGGAGGGCTTAAAGTTCTTTCAAACACACTCACATGGACCTCATTCCCTGTTTAGGTGTCAGAGCATGGGGGGGAGGGCCCAGGCTGTAATTCATCTTGATTTGCTTCATTGTCCTGCAGTTTGCAAACTATAATCCTGTATAATTTCAGGAACAAGCAGGTTTAGAATTAATGGGTCAATATTATTTAAAACAAAACACAGGGAGCATGACCTTTGCCTCAACTACATATTGCTCTACAAGGCCCAGGAAACTCCACTCTAACCCTCGACCCCTGGGTTCTTTGACACACTGAAACTGCTGTGGTTATTAGAAATGGTCTTTGTTTCTTTCCATGTCTCCAAAGGACTTGGAAATAGTAATACAATATAAATGAAGGATCTCTCTACTTAAGCCTCAGAGATAAACGTGGAGGCCTAAATATTTTGAACTGAAGGTGTTTCCTTGTAAATTTATTATAGATGTGTCCCTTCTAAGAAGTTTATGTGTGTAAACTGTATATATGTACACACTCCCATATTTCTCCGGAACAGTTGGCTGGAGGTGTGGTTTCCCCTCTGACTGAGTGAGCTTAGGAATCATTCCAAGCTGGTTGGCATACTTCAAAATTTCTTTCACCTTTCTTCTTTCTCTGGTATTATTTGTTAACAACAATGGCATCTTATGGAGTTAGGCCAAAAAAAAAAAAAAAAAAAAATCAGAGACACACAACACGTTGGCTCCCCCACCTCCTCAGCACCCTCCTTTTCCTCTTAGTTTCCAGCGAATGGCTGGAATCTATTTCTATTGAATTTAAATACTGCCCTGTATGTTTGAAGAGGCAGGCGGAGGAAACTGGTTTGTTTAGGAGGCAGTGACTGAGGCACCCTGGCCAGGTGACAGAGAAAGGGAGAAAGAATCCACACCAATTTGTATGCAGTATATTTTACTCCCAAGAAATAAAACACATTTTTTTTCATATTTGCTGAAAAGTAAAACGATAATATCGTACGAAATGTTATACACAGGAGAGTTGTACATAGCAGTTTCAGAGACAATGCATCCACCAGAGAAACTATTCTAGAACTTATATTCACACATTTTTTTATAATAATAATATGTTAGAAACATACAGTGTGGCATTTAGTATATACATTCCTTTGCTCGCAAGCGAAAATTCTAGCCGATTCTGTATAACATGCTTTCTTTTAAAGCCTAGACTTTAAAAACACTGTCGTGATAGTACTAACAACTGCTTTTATAAAATTAATTTGACATTTCGATATATATACATCCTTTCAGTCATTTTAATGTTAACAATGCTAAACTTAAAAAATAACAAGCTTATAGTAATGTTAAAATGTCATATCCAGTCAAACATTTGTTGGTGTGCGCCTTCTCGCAACTGTTGGAAATAACTTTTAGCGAAAGATGTCAGACCCTTGGGGGGCGTTCCTTTGAAATCAAAGGCGCCCTCTTTTTGAATTCAGTGGTTTCTTTTCCTCCGGCTATCTCCTTTTTCCTCTTCCCTTCCGTAGTGCACACGACCTTCTAGCACAATTCTCAGTCTTTCTGGGGGCAGAGTTGCCCCCTCCGACAGTCCTCGGATCCCCGCGCCCCGGGCGCGGTTCACACCGGCCGGTCGACTGCGTACTGGCAAGCACTCAGGTTGGAGGCCGGGTTCTGCACGCTGGCGTAGCCGAAGCTCGAGTGCTGCTTCGCTTTCAGTCTCAGGCTGGCCAGGCTCGAGTTACAAGTGTCCCTATAAACGTACGGAGGAGTCGGCGGCGCGTAAGGACAGGCGGGCGTCGGCACCGCGGAATTCAGCGACGGGCTGCTCAGGTTGTTCAAGTTATTCAGGCTATTGAGGCTGGAGCCCGGGACGCCGGTCACCGCGGAGGGCACCATGCTGGACGACATACTCATGGAGGAGATGGAGTTGGGCGGGGAGAACATGCTCTGCGACGACAGGGGGTTGACGTTCATCGAGTTGAAGAAGGGGAAGCTCTTGGTGGACAGGGACGCCGACGTGAGGCCCTTGGCGGCCCAGTTGTTGTAGGAGTAGCCGGGGTACATGTCGTCGTAGGGTTGCATGAGCCCGTTGAACTGCGGCCCGAAGCCGTTCTTGCACAGCTCGGCCTGCTGGTTGCGCTCGCGCTTCCTCCACTTGGCCCGGCGATTCTTGAACCAAACCTGGGGTAGTGGGGATAAGGGGTGAGACGGGGGACACAGAGACAATGATTAGTTAAAAAAAAACAAAAACACCTCGTACACACAGAGTGCCAGAGGCCAACCCGGGTCACACTCTTGCTGCCTGCCCCGCGTCCGTCCCTGCGGTCTACAAGCCACTGAGAATAGTGAAAACAGTACTGGCTGGCGCTTGTCCCAGGCCTTGGTAAAGCTCCGAGGCCTGGTTCTCTGCAGCTCGAGAGCCTGGGCCCTGACCTGTGCCGCAATGCCCGGTGGAACGCCTGACTGCCTACCGGTCGCTCGATCCCCCCCAACCTAGGCCCTACCTGGGGTCCAAACACACTGCAAAACAAACAGGGCCATTCCCGGACCCTGCAAACTTGCTTCCGTTCCAAAGCCACAGATCCAGCGATGAGGACCTGAGGCACTGAGAGGGCACCCACTCTCCTCCCACACAACCCCTCCCTCCCCCCCAGCACCTCCATGCTCGCCCCCCACCCCCACCCCCACCCAACCAACGCGCTAGGACCCGGATGCGACACCCTTTCTTTCCTAGAAAAACAACCAAATAAAAGGCAAAAAAGCCCACCTCCTCGTCTGCTCGTGAAATTCCAGGAGCTGGGCAAACTGGGAATCCGGAACCAGCCTGTCCACAGCCCTCCACCTCCCTCCGTTTTGTTCTGTACCGTCCCACTCCCACCCAGGCCTCGCCAGCTACCGGCTCAGCTCGGGACAGGACCAGTGCAGTCGTTCGTTCGGCTTTGCGGGAGGCTACTCCAGCTGGCCAGCCCCCAACCCCGCGTCCGGTGGCCCCGCCACAACCCCTCTTCCAATCCACACCGGGCCCACCAGTCGCCCCCAGACAGCGGCTTTTGTGTATTGGAGCGAGGCCTGGCCCAGCAGCTCAGAGCTGACACTGGTGATGTTTCACATTACACATCTCCGTCGCGCCCAGCCGTCTAATCCGCTTTTTTTTTTCTTTTTCCTTTCATTCTTGATTTCCTTTTTTTTTTCTCTCCCCCTTCCTCTTTGCACTCGATTGCTATAAAAAGCAAGCCTCACGCACTTGGCTGAACAAGGGAGAGCTCCTGCAAGTGGAACAAGCACCCGCTGCCGAGGAACGGGGCCGCAGAGAAGCGGGTGGGGTGGGAGGGCTCTCCCCGGGGATTTCAGTGAAAGACAAATTGTGTCTTTATTTTAATCACTTGTCATTTCTACTCCAGGCCTTCTAAACTTTGACCAGGCGAGGAGAATACGTGCAAGGCCCATCGTTCCCTGATGCGAAAGAAAGCTAGAGAAAGACTGACCTTGCTCAAAACCACGCGGGCCCAGCACGAGCGCTGGCTCCCGCAGTTAAACTAAAACCACTCTCCGCTGCTTCCCGGCTCCTTTATCAGCCGGCACAGCCACTAGCCAGCAGCCGTGCCGCGCTCAGTGTCTTCCTTCTCTTGGCTTTGGGAATACACTGTAGTTTTTATTTTCGTTGTAGTTTAATATTCTTTTTCTTTTTGCTCCCCCTTCTTTCCCCCCCCTTTCTTTCTTCTACACAGACTGCGTTTTATAAAACAGCGATCTCTGGAGTTTTCTGGGTTCCATTTTTCCTCTTTCAGAATCTTAACAATTTTGGAAATTCCCACCGACCGGCGTTAAACCAGGATACTGCTACCGGGTAATTTATTTAAGCTTTTTTTTTTTTTTTCCAGTCCGTAAAGGAGCAGATTTGCTACAGAGTAAAGGTAAGCTCTCTTTATAAATCTATAACTATAATTAAGGGAGGGATGTTGAGTACAGCCTTCAAAGAGCTGAACTTCCTCGAGAAGATAAATAAACCAAATTAAACCGTCTTTCTTCTCCTTTCTTTCTAAAAGTGCTAGCAGTACAGTCGTTACTTCCAAGGATTACAAAACTAGGTAGTTGAGTGTGAGAGAAATCTGAATGGCTGGAAAAACCCGCCCCGGAAAAGACCTGGGAGCAACTCTTGCTAGCCGCGGAGAGAAAAGGCTGGGCCCGGCTGGGCGCGAAGGTTCTCCAGTGAGGCCAACCCTTGCGTGTTTCTGGAGGGTTTTCTTGTTCTAGGCGCACAGGTTGGAGCCTGTTCACAGCTCCTGGCGGGGAGGGATTTTATTGGCGCTCGCCTGGCGACGGCAAGCCGGGAACACAATGCCCTTTGCTGAGGAATGCCCGCGCGGCTCAGCTTGGGAGGGAGCCGGGTGGCCCGGCAGAGAGCGGGTGAGGCTCTCGGCGCCTGCGCCAGGCCAGCCGCTCCGTCTGGGAACCGGGAGCCGTAACCCCGGGCACACTTGCCGCCTGGAAGCCTCCGGCCTTGGCTGCTTGTAAAGCTGCTTCCCACCGGCGCCCAGCTGCCCTTGCACCCACCACTTCCACCGCCACCCCCGCGCTGCAGGGTCTGAAGCTAAGGCCTTCCCCTCAGTTCTCCCAGACTGGGTGCTGGTTCCTACCCGGACTCGGGCTTCCGTAAGGTTGGTCCACACGGCGATTTCTTCGCGAGTGGACATGTCTGGGTAGCGGTTTCTCTGGAAAGTGGCTTCCAGCTCCTGCAGCTGCTGGCTAGTGAAATGAGTCCTCTGCCGGCGTTGCCGCTTCTTCTTGGAGGGGTCCTCGGCTCCCACATCCTCATTCTTTCCCTGCTGGCCCTTATCTTTCTCTGAAACAGCAAAACAAAACAGAACAAAAAAGAAACACACACAGTTTCGGTTAGGTTCCCGCTTGCAAAACGTGAGCTCCTAACCGGGTCGGGTGGCAGAGATGGCACCGGGAGCCCGGCTGCTGGATGGGGACAGGGCTGTGCCCGGCGACTCAGTTCCATAGGGAGCGCTGCGTCTGGGGGTGAGCAGTGGAAGTGTGGGTGTGTGCGCCCCGTTTCCTCCCCTCCCCCAGCGCCGCACGTTTTATTTACACGTTTATCTCACTGAGGCGGTACACTCGTTTTTATAGCCTTTGCTCGCAAGCATACAGCCCTGAGAAGACACATCTTTCAAGACACGCACATGTGCGTGGTTTACAGACAACACCCCCCAAAACCTCAGATTTCCTCACTGTTTTGGAAGGCTAGGAAGGTGGATGTTGGGATACAGGTAGGAATCCAGGTTGGCCAGCTCTTCACCGGGTGGGGGGTTAGGTCTCGTTGCCAAGGGCCTTTCTAAGCAGTTTCAGAAATACTTTTTAAAGGAGGGAGGCTCCTTGGGAGGTAAAGGCCAACAAGAGAATAGGGGTAGAGGTGGGGCGGCCCCTGAACGTCCTTGGATCTAAATGCTGAGGCATTTGTGACCTGAAAAAAACCCAAGGTAGACACGGTGGCGTGTGCCGGATTACTCTCGCCACAGGAACCAAGTCGGTGGGGGACCGAATGGAAGGGACAGGGTCACTAGAATTACGGCTCCCGGAAGTTCTGCGTTGAGCTCACAGAACGACCACTCCCACCACGCCTCCCCCAGGAGGGGGCGACTTCCTCGGGGATCAAGAGGACCAGGAGGCGCCGGGGGGCTGCGCTCAAGTGTCCGTGGGGCAGCGCGGCGCCTTACCTGAGGCTTCAGGGCTGGAAGTGTCGGAGATGGTGTGCACCTCCAGTCTGTGTTTGGAGGAGTCCAGGGAGCGGGGCTGACCAGGGGCCAGGACCGAAGCCATGGCTAACGCCTGGGGATGGTGACAGAAGGGTGAGGAGGCGGCCGACAGCTTAGTCCCGGCTGCTCGGTGCTCCAAGGGCAGCGGGCCTTTCATGCAGTTCATGGACGAGGGAGTGCGGCACGCTATGAGTCCCGGGCTACCGCCCGCCGAGCCCCGGTGGCCGCCGGTTCTGGGTGGCACTCTAGACGCCGAGTGTCCCCGTGTTAGCCGAGACGGCAGAGATAGGGGACGCAACCCCTGCCGAGTCCTCCAGCCAAGTTCCCCCCGTCTTCTCCAGCTGCAGGCTCCAGCCAAAAGTGTTCGGCAGCCGAAAGTCAGGGGGGTCAACGGAGACTTGGGGACGTGGGCAGGAGGGAGCCGCTGCGAGCCTCTTAAGGGAGCCGACTTCCACGATCCAAAGCGAAACAAGAATGGGCAAAGACCCTTCTCTTGCCTCCCTCCCTCCCCCAGATACCCCTCCAATAAGGACAGTTACGGGCGCGCTCTGCCCGCCCCCCGCGCTGCAGCCCTGACAGCGATGTGTCAAGAGTGACAGGGACAGGTAGCTGATATTAGATCCCCCGCGGCGGCTGCAGCCGCCACGGCCACGGCGCGGGCCTCCGAGCACACCCTCCGCGGCGCGCACGCACACCCCCCTCGGGCCGTCGAGCTGGAGCCGGGCTCCCGCCGCAGCTCAGCTCCAGACACCCCGGCGAGCGACGGACAAGATCTGTGGCTCCGTGTTTCCCTGTTGGCCTAACATCTTAAAACCAGAGGCGGGCTTCCTGGTGGCGAGACGTCACTCTGCGGCGGCCCTCCCCAGCTCTCCCCGCCTCCGCCTCCTCCCAGACCCTTCTCGGGGTCGGAGTGACGTGGCTCCACACCAATCGCGAGGCCCTGAGCCGCGGCAGAGGGATGGTTCTGTCTGCACCTATCAGCAGTGCGAGGCCCAACTAATTCCAGGCTGTGCCCACCGGGTCTACACAGGCGCGCTCCTGGGAATTCTGCTCCCGCCCGGCCAAAGGCAACCCGGCTTTTGGTTAGGGCTGGAAGGTGGAGAGAGGAGGCTTGGGGTCGGAGGGCTGGGGAAAAAAGAAAAGTCGAGGACCAAAAGGTACAAGGTTCAGCAAGCACCCCCTTTTCTCTTCCTTTTGTGTCTCACCACATCCATTTCTAGACCAGAGTTCCCCCACACCCCGGGCCAGGACAGAAAGGAGATGTGCTACCTAAAGCTATGAAGTTAAAAACACCAGCAAATCACCTTTCCCCATCTTAATTCCGCCCCCCACCCCGTTCGCCTGTCGGGTGAATGTCGCGCTAATCTGAGGAAGCTTTACTTTAATTGCAAAGAAGACAGAGTCTTGAAAAGGCAGGCTAATAAATTAGAAATCGAGAAGAAAATGGACCCGTCAAAAGGAAATTACCTTGACTTTAGTCGAACAACTGCTTGGTGGTTCACTCTGGATTTATACATGAATAAAAAGTCGCCTCAAATCACGTCCTCTGTAATGCTTATTAGTCCCCAGACAGAAAACTCACAATAGAGTAGAAACCCTAACCCAGCGCTTTCGAAATGCTGAAAGCTTATCCATTCTGCTTAACGTTGATTAAGACACATCCTAGATCTTTCAAATTCCTTGTACACTGTATTAAGTTCGTCCTAGCCAGAGAGAGCTATGCTTTAAATTCGACTCCCTTGTTTACTTTATTATCAATCAGATTCAAATCCAGGCTTTAGCCCGTAGAATCAACAACCTTGAGCTAATTATATAGAAAATATGCCTTAATGAATTTCCATACAATTAAGGACGTTGCCAAATGACCAATTTCAAGGATGATTTTTAACAGTCATTTTCTTTTCCTAGGGAGCTCAAGGAGTAGACAGAAACAGTAGGTTTGTGCTGGGGTGGGGGGGAGAGGGGAGAAGGGGGGGTGCAGCCTAGAGGACTGCCCAACCAGGACAAGCAAAGTTTTTTTCATTTGTATAAAACAAAATAGGTCACGCGGGGAGGCATCAGCACGGTGCAGCATTATTCCAAAGGAAATATAAGTTCCAAAGCAAAAAATTCAAACACATTCAAAATAATTTTTTTTTCTCTAAATTCTTTGTGGGACTAGAAGGGAGGAGTCTGCTCAGTGTTGGAGCTCTTACCTAGCTCTCAGGAGGTTCTGGGCTTGAGATCTAGTCACACACACACACACACACACACACACACACACACACACACACACACACACACACACACCACCTTTTGTCCCCCAGCCTAGGTCAGCTAAAGAACACAAAGCAAACCTATCCCTCTCCCCCGGTTTCTGCATTGGTGATTGTTTTACCCTGGAGTTAGTGTTATCATCCCTGAGCATAATTTGTTTGACATTACAGTCAATGATTTGCAACGCCAGCCAGTATAAGGAATCTTCAGCAGATTCCCTCCTAGCCCTTATTCACAAGGTTGGGGAACTTAGCCTGGCACTAAGCAGATGAAACTGACTACAGATATATTTATAACATTTGTCTCTCTTCTACCCTTAACCCCCCCCCCCCCATGCTATCAACAATTCTTCCCATCTTAAATACTCAAGACCATCCAAAGGACCAACACGAGAATTATTTCCAGTCTCGTCACACCACTGTCATTCCATTTTGAGAATCTGTCTACTAGGAGACATTTCTTCATAAGCTTTAGGTCAGCATTCTTGGTTTCTAACCATTTATTCTGCCTCATCCTGTCCTGCCCACACACAAACACACACACACACACACACACACACACACACACACACACCTGCTCAGAGCAGAACACAAGCCCTTGTGGCAGGGCTGCGTTAACTGAGACTCATACATCCAGCTATATTAGGTCCTGCAACCTTATCACTAAATTATACACATTACACCAGCAGCCTGTTGGTAAAGAAGGTTAAATTAATTTACATTCTACTCATTATCTGGTGCTTAAATGACGCATTTTATCCCTGAGATTTGGCGGGCCAATCTCCTTCTCAGACCCCACAGCGTTTCACTGAAGACAATGTTCTTACATTTGTAGTGGGTTTTATCTGATAAGACTCTAATTTGCTTAAGTCTTTTAAATAAGGGTTTTAAATGTTTCTAGCCATTTTCTTATTGAATTTCCTCTAATTCCCTCAAGATCATAAAGTATATGTGTAAAGTAAATATTTTTCTCCCGTGCACTTGCCAGCAAATGACCTATAACTAAGTCAATATGAATCTTTTCTGCCCAATATGTTTACTAATCATATTCTAGTTTCTTCTTTTAAACCCCATCATAACTGTGGGTATCACGATACAACAGCCCATTAATGCTTCATTTCATGATAGACTCCACTGCATCAAGAATGAAAGATTCTCTACTTTGATGGGCATACTCTCTTTTGCCTTAAGATTTGAATCCTGAAGTGTCAAAAAACAGTTGTTTTTGTTGTTGTTGATTTGTTTGTTTTTGAGGCTGGGGACCTTTTTGAAGACTTATTTTTCTGTAAAACTGAGAAGGTGCAAAGAGCCATATAGATTTCCAACATCATCTTGCATTCAACCCAGAGACTTTCAGCTTATGCTCTGGTGGTTCCACTCCTCTGGTAGAACATTATATAGAAACACACACACACACACACACACACACACCCTGCCTCAACTAGACCCCCAAATGGATGGAAAACCCAAGGGTAAGTGGTTTTTCCTCATAGTGCCAAATTATGGGAGATTTTGGAAAGATGCAGATGTACAGACAGCCAAGTCTAAACAGATAAAAACTTTAGATTGTGTGGAATTATTAATGTCAAGAGAATAAAGGCATCCAAGCAGCATTTAGAGAATACTGATTAAAGTAAAAACAATCGCACATCATTGAGGTATATTCATGTATACATCTGTTCACACACACGCATGTATGTACATGAGCACACATATACACAAACAACTGATTCAAATGTATTTAAAAATATTTTTCACAGTCAATGGACCCTGTCCTACTTGCTTTATATATGCCAAGCAGTTCTGATAGGATGTCACCTTCCCAGGACCCAAAGGGTTCATGCCAGAATAGGTTGTGGAGGTGTGTGATGGAGACCAAGAAATGCTTTGCAGTGGAGACTTGCGGGTGGTGACCAAGTTTTGGAGTTGTAATCAGCTTGAGATTTGTGGACAGTCACCGGTGACTTAGACCAAGAAGAGGTAGGATAGTCAAATCACACGTTCAGTGCGTTCAGTACTACTGTGAACCCACGCTCTTGACTCTAGAAATGATGGTGACTTCAGCCATCATCAAAGAAGTTTTCTATTCAAGAAACAAACAAAAAAAAAGGAAAAGAAAGAAAAAGAAAAAAGTAAAGGGGAGTGAGGGAGCCTGGGCTCTGTCTTGTGTCCTCCTTGGACCCAAGGAAAGGAAGCCTCCTGTTAGGAGACACTCGCAGCCCCATCAGTTGGGGTTTCTTGCTTACTCCTTCTGAGAAAGACCCTCCAGGAGGGAGGTCCGTGACACAAGGTCAGGCGCGTTTTGAGCTGGTATTTGCCACTGATTGATGACCCGTCTTAAAGTCTTATTTAATTTCACACTCTTTAGTGTTAGTTGAGCAAAGTCCCTGGAGCCATCCCATCCCCATCCCGGTGAGCAGTAGGTCTGGGCAGTCCCTTTTGGTGGTTATGGTATGGGCTGAGACTGAATAGTCAATCCTCCAATTTTGTAAAGATTCTGCCCTCAGAACGCCCCTGGAAGATGGCTCAATTAGAGGTCTCCCTGAACTGCCAGGTCATCAGGAGGGGTGTGTATAGCCCCCGCAGGTGTCTCAAGGACTAGGCCTGGCCAGGACTTGGCCACAGGATGGGCAGTGACTGTGTGGGTGGGTAGTGTTGGGCACAGAGGTCAGAGGCATCCTGGCACTGTACCCAGAGAAGTGACCTTTATTCCCTTTCAACTGAGAGGGCTTTGTTTTTAGACACCAGGCTTGAAAAGATCCCCCCTCCCATGAAAGTGACCACCCCTCCCCAAATTAAAAGCTTCAGAGTGGATGATTTTTCTCGTTCCCTAAACACAACAAGAAGTTCAGGTTTGTCAGAGAGGAGAGTTCTGTTGTAAAAGCAGAAGGCTGAAGATGAACTACCATTGCAGCCCCATGAAAACATCCCGCTACCTCCCAGTCTAACTGTTCGTCCTCTTGAAGTGGTTTGGGGTGACAGCCTAGGGAGGTATCAGGGTGCCACTGAGAGGTATCCCCCACTGCCCAGTGAGAAAAGCGGAAGAAAGTGGGAGGAAGGGGGTGCTGGCATGTCTAACCCAGGAACAGCTAATGTCCCCTCACATGTTTGCCCCTGAGCATGGCAGGTTTACTAGGCACTCATTTAATTTCTAGAAAGCACCACTTGACTGGGCCATGAGATCGGTATACTTAAATGTGACGTAGGGGTGTGGAGAAGAGAGAGAGAGGGAGACAAGAAAGGGAGAGAGGGGAGAGGAGGAGAGGGAAGCTGAGGAGAGCAAGGCCGCCGGGAAGAGAAGGAACATGAAAATAAATATAGACATATCCAGGTTTGGAGACTGGGAAGTGCGAGCCGCTAACTGAAGTCACTTAAAAAAAATAATTGGATTAAACCAATCCTCTCTCTCCAGCTCATGTTCTCCTCCTTTTCCTTTCTCTCCCTCTCCCCCTTTTTTTCTGTTTTTTTTTTTTTTCCTCTCCCAGACATGCTGGTAGCTAACATACAGCATTAGTTGCCATGGTGACCATAAATCACATAAATCCAAAAATACCCACCTATAATCTGAGATGAAGCTTTTATTTCCCTAGCGAAATAATATTTTAAAAGCTGTCAGCTGACAAAAAAAAAAAAAAAAAAAAAAGGAACCCACCTCATTGTAGTAACCTTCGTAATGTATTACTCTAAAGGTTTAAATTAAAATGTCAGCCCGTTCAAAACATGCTGGGAGAATCTTGGGCACTCCGTGTCAGATCCTCACAAAGACGTGGAGGACGCCATCACTCCTGATGGTTCCTCCACACACGCACACACTTGTGCATGAGCGTGTTCCAGTATGTTCTTCCCTACGCCTCAACTGCTTTAGTCTTAATGGACTCTAGGCACTGGTTTGTAAAAGGAGGGAGTGTCCTGTTGAGGCTTTTTAGGGGCCTTTTTGTGTCGCACGTGGGTCATTAATCCATCTGGGGGTGGGTGATCTTTGGATGGCTTTTGGATGGGTGCATCTTAAAGAAGTTCAGAAGAAAGAGAAAAGAGCCGGAGAAAGCAAAGCTGCATTCTGGAGAGCTGAGCGGTCTAGCGCGGTGGTTAGCGAAGTTCAGAAAGAATTGGGTCCTTGTCTCCCACCCCTGCCTTCTTTCCCAGGGGAAGAAACTTTCCCGGTTGGAGTCCCCGGGGAGGGGCCTGCGGCTGCAGTTGGGCCTTTTGTCTTCTAACTTGGGCTTGTTGTCTTTTGCCTATCTTGGATTACAGGGTATTCGCCTAGATGAAGAGCCATTAATTACCCATTCAGTCAATATTAGGAAGACGACAAAGCTTTTTACATAGGATTAAGAAGACATCAGATTGTTCCATTAGTATATTCCTGCTCACGAATAAGCTTTCGTTATACATTTCCTTTTCCCCGGAGTCGCGCTAACAACTGCTGCATATATTAACAGCAGCCTGTGCCGAGCCACAGCCTAAGCGAGCTAAAGAAACTTTGAGTGAGAATGGAGGCGGCCGGAAGGAACGCCACCTGCAAAGAACGCTTGCCACCGGTCATCAGGGACGAACTACCTGGACAGCTGGTACTATTTCCCGCTGGGGCTGGGGGTTGGAAACCACTGGCAGAGAGGCCGCTTCTTGCCAGCACGCTGCAGGTTTAATGGTGGTGGAGGTGGTGTCCAGTGGGGGGGAAAAGAAAACAGATAACTGCCACCACCCAGCTCTCCGGTCGCTTTGCTTTTTCAAGGCTCAGATCTCCTTCAGCTAGCACCTGTACCTTGCCTCCTCGTCACAGCCAAGATCTCTCTCCACTTTCTCAGGGCTCAGATCCCTGCCCCAGGCACCACCATTTTGCATTTGCGACCCGCTGGTTTAAATGGCTCTCCTTAGGCCTCCCGTTTAAAGGGGCTTCATAGTGGCGAAGGGAAACCGAACCGTTGGCGTTTGTGGCTACGTTAGAAGTCCACATAGCTCGAGCTTCGCCAGCATTTTCTAATAATGTGAGTGGGGGGGACCCAAGAAGGAAGCCGTGCCCATTCGAGGGCCAGAGTTTACCCACATCCTCCAAAAGATTGAGCTGGCACCCCGGGAGACGGGGTGTGTGGGGACCCAGGATATGGGGAGGGACCCTAGAGTTTCCTTCCTAGGCCAGGGAAAATCTGGGACTTGGTGCGATCAGAATACTTTCAGCCCAGCCATTCTGTCAAAGCTATTTAAAAATTAATGGCGTGGCGCGGGGTAGGGGGAAGCGGGTGAAGGGCTGGCCGTCTGTCACAGGGCGAACTGGACAGGCTTTGAGGCCAAGCGGGCGGGCAGCGCTGTGGGCCTCTTCTGCCCTACTCTACTGCAGCGACTCCCAAAGGTTCTGCACACTGTTCTCTTCCTGAAGGTCAAGACCATTTTAAGAGTTCCTAAAAAACTCCGAGAAGTCCTCAGCTGGCCTCTGCTCCTTTCTGAGGGACCGGCCAAAATGCCTCCCTCTCCTGGGACCAGGCCATCTCTCTACTTTGCTAACCCCTCTCCACCCCTGCACTGCCTCCAGTTTCCAGATTTGAGCCTGATGGTAGGTATCAAGGAGCCTGGCTTAGGTTGGATGCGAACTGGGGTCCCCCTTAAGGAACACCTAGCCGTGGTGGGTGTTTGAGGGAGGAGAGGTACGAGTCATCCCTGAGCATCAGAGCTCTCTCTTTGTCATCACATGCCACTTAAAACCATGTTTTCCATTTTAAAATAAAAGAAACCCCTAAAGCACAGACAATAAATCCCAATCAGAAGTTTGCATATTCTGTAAATTATTTTTGTAATATCTAAAAGGTACTTAACTCTAATGACCTTCCTGCAGTGACTGAGGCTTTTGCTTACTCATGTATGACATCTTCCCCCCCCCCCAATCTATCAATACACACACACACACACACACACACACACACACACACACACACACACACACGACCAGTAAAATCAAGGCTTTCAGTATCTCTTCCCATTACATGCCTCTATCAAATTAATGTCATTAAACGTGTTTGGACAGCAATTTTTCCTATCGGTCCATAGATAGAAAAACAGATGTTTTGGCAATGTGAGAAGAGGAGTCTTTCATACACGCTTTAGAACAGTCCGGCCTCCAAATAAAGGCTATTCATTCTCTCTCTCTCTCTCTCTCTCTCTCTCTCTCTCATTCTTCTCTTCCTCTTCCTCCTTTTAACATTTTCTATTTCTTTTCTTTCTCCTATTATTAAAAGCGAATGCCAGGGCACTTAACAGTGGGGACTGGACTCAGTAGGCTCCGGCCGCATTCTGCCCGCCTAACAAGGACCTCATCCCACCAAGGACTCTTTGAAGGGGTCCTGCGTCGATCAGCTATCTCAAAAGCAGGCCACCTAGCTTCAGAAACAATTCTTTGGGTCAACGAAATCAGGGTTGGGGGTGGGGGGTCGAGTCCCCGGGTCAAAGCCCGCAGGATGTAACTTGCCCTCTGCAAGGCGGACTGCCCACCCGCCCCCTGCGAAGTCACCTTCGAGCTGCCCTGGTCCGGCCAGAGCCGAGGCCGAGCTTGCACAAAGCATTCTCTCTGGGAGTCATCGCTGCTCTTGATTTTTAACCATTTCCCAAACATTCTCCGGTCTAATAATTTATTTTTACGACCGATTATCAAACAGAAGAAGAATTTAACACAATCTTAATGACAGAAATCACCCGACATTATCTCTACACTGCCCCTATTTAACTCCTTGGGGTTAATCCCGGACAAGTGAGCGTTTAACTGGCCCAGCAGGACAACTGAGGATGTGTGCAGTGTCCCGCGGCGAAGCTGCAGCTTGTTTTAGACGTTTTATTTCAACATAGGATGCTTTTCTCTCAGCAACACGGAGAAAGCCTTTGCTTTTTTTTGTGTTTTCTTCTTCTTCTTCTTCTTAGTAATACGTTCTGTTTACTTCATGGGAGTTCTAAATTACCCCCTCTGGCACACATTACATTGTGTCCTTACACTTTAATCCGGAAGGAGGGGGTTAGGGGCCGAGGGCTGTGGGGAGTTTTATCTCCTCCCACTATCAAAGGTCAACAACCTCCTAAGGTTGGGCACTTACTTATTACGCAGCCTGGAAAACCCGGAGAATAGAAAACCCCGTAAATTGGAACTTTACATGTTTTCCAAAAGAAGGCCTCTTCATCTCTTATATACATTATCTAAGGACAAATTTCTATTTCTCCAAGGCCTTGGCTGTGCGTGGGAGACTTTTTTTTTTTTTAAAGCTTTTGCCCAAGTCTTCAGACTGGTGTAGGATGAAATCAGCCAGCCAAGGAACCACACTATCCAAGCCCAACCCACAGTAGTTAGTACAGCAGGGGGTCTCTCTGACAGAAGCTCACCACCGCAGCTGCCCTCGTGTGCTGCGCACAGTTGCAGTCTCAGGCTCTGCAGGGCTGTTGTCCGAACCCAGACCCTCCCTCCGAAGCGAGCCTTCAACCCAACTTTACAGCGCTTGCCGGACGCGACAAACTGCACCCACAGGCCTGGGTGGGGCATGGCTGTGAGCTTTCAGGGGCCCTGGTGGTGCTGCGTGCAGTGGGGCCGGACGAGCGACAGAGGTCGCTGTTGGACCACTTTGCGCGCCAGCTGGAGCGGTCGCGGTAGGCTGGGGCGTGCGCAGGGGATCAGACCACAGGGAGAGAGAAAAGGGAGAGGTGTTGGGTCTCAGGAGTGCAGTATAATTTGTGGAAAGGAATTAAAGTCCCCGGGACGGCTGCTCCGCGTTCTACCCAGAAGCCAATTGTCTAAGGTCTGCAGCGGGGACACCGGCTCCGGCGGCTTCGCCCGCCCTGCGCTCCACCGGAGGCCCGGAGGCCCGGAGGCGGGAGCCCGGCGCGCGGCCTGCGCTGCCCTCCCCCTTACCATTGGCGCCGGGATGCTGCCGCGGGAACAGCTTGCTGCTGGCCGCCTCTTTCCGGCTCTCGGCAGAGTCCGTGAACTCGACCTTTTTGATTTCGGAGTCTTTGGAGAAGAGACATTCAACGGCCGCGGGCTGCACGCCTGGGCCGCGAGGGCGCCCGCCCCACGTGCGGTGGCAGGGGACGCCCGAGGGCGGCGGAAAGGAGCCCCGGGCGAGGGCCAGGGTTAGGGGGCGAGGCGGGACGGAGGAGAAAGAGGGACAGAGAGCAAAGACCCCATTAGAGAGGGACCGATCGCTGTGCCCAGCCCTGGGGACCCCGGGCAACACCCAGTGCGGACGGTGATCCGTCCCTGGGCCACTCGACCGGCAGCCCGGAGGAGTGTCAGGGCCATCCTCGCTGCTTCACCTGAGCCCAAACCTCCCCCCAAAGACCAGGCCGCGGCTGTGTTATACTGGTTTCTTTTTTTGCATAGACACCCCCCTGCCCCTGAGAAAGCTCCTGCTGTGGGGGGGGGGCCTCCTTACAGAGCCGGTGCCTTCCCCACCGCCCTAGTTTGGCGCAGTTCTCCCTTCCAAGGACCCGGGCTGGAGAAGTGGGCTCTTACCTAATTGCACACACGCCGACACTAGTTTGCGACAATTGGTCTCCATTCCCCGTTATCTGCAAAACAGAAGAGAGGCACGGCTTTGAGAAGTGGAGGCCGTCGGGAGCAGGAGGCCCAGAGGCGGCTACTTGCGGGGAGGTCAGGATCAACTCCCCCCGTTAACAGCCTACTAGGTGCTGGGGGTCAGGCGCGCTTCTGCCGCCCCAGAGCTTCTGGGAGCCGAGCAGCTCTTTCCAGCTTCGAATCCTGGACTCCCACCGATGTTTACCTTGAGGGATTTACGTCCCCAGTTGCTGGGGGGAAAGGCCCAGAGGTTAGGAAGCCATTAAAACCGCGGGCTTCTGGAGAAGCTACGTTCAAGGGCGCCTAGGCCGGGGAACAACCTTAAGCTTATACACAATTTGGGGGTGGGTAGAATAGACTTCTCTTTAGAGAGATCACCATTCAATAAGGTGTTAGTCAGTTTGAGCTCAGCAAACATTTGCAGAAGGCCAGAAAACAGCTTGCCCCGTCCCACAGAGCAACTTTCCCCCGTTTTCTGTATTTCTGAAAGGAAGGGAGTCTCGGCCAAGGGTGCTCCAGGAGCGAGCTGAATTAGGGCCTCTCATCCACCAGGAGCCGCGTTTCCATATTTAGCCACACTTTTCCCTGGAGATACTCATCCAGCCTTTTATTTACCCTAAAGTATGATTTAAGATCGTAGAGCTGAGATACGCGATGGGCTGAACAAGACGGGAGACCCGGGCAAGAGTTTCTGGAGGGGCCGCCAAGCCCAACGCACTGGGGAGGCTGCTCCTCCAGTCTCTCTGCCTTTCCCCGTCTCAGGCAAGCTAGATCCTTTTCAAATTTCCAACCGCAGCTCAGACAGCCAAGCTTTTGACGCGGCGGCCCCTTTTCTTTGCCACAGGCAAACCGGGAGAGGTGGGTGGCGGAGGGCTAGATGGAGTGGGTTGCTTTCAAGGCCAGAAAGAAAAGAAGGCGCTGCGCTTCTCGGGCCCCTTGAATCTCTGCTCCTGACTCTTGCTAACGAGGGTACGCCTGCAAGCGGAGGGTCCATTTCTCCTGGAGCCCAGGGCTGGAGGTGGCAGCCTGCTTTGCCAGGCTGGTCGAGGAGCAGAGGCAGGCCTAGGAGCACTGGGCCCAGTTTTAGCCTGAGTTGCATTTCCATACTCCTCAGCCTCTCCTGGAGCAACCCAAGCTCCAGGAGACTCTGGCCAAGGTCGCGCTGCCTGGAAAGAGGGGCCGCCCGGTGTGGTGGCCTGGGGATCCAAGAGTGGGGAGCCACCCGCAGTTCCCCCCACCAGCTAGTGAGCACCGGGGTGGGAGGGACCCTGCCGATCCTCGTGGACCCGTGGGCCCAGAAGTAGCAGTTTGGCGGCTCCAGATTTAGCGATTCTGCAGTAAAATCACAGGATTAGTCCCTGATTGAGATGTCTGTTCGGGAGATATTACAAAATTCATTATCACAGCTTTCTACTAACTCGATATGAAGTAACACAGATGGGATTTTATTAGTCCAGACTTCAAATGTTTACTTATGATAATTTCGGGGGAAATTTGCATGGCATCATCATTTCGATAATCTTTTTTTTTTTTTATATGTCTGAACTGGCTGCATTATTAGCCGGTAGCCACAGCATTGCAGATGGCAACTGCGTGTAGTTGTATTTATTTATTTATTATTTTTTTAAGGACTGAAATATACCGAAAAGAAAGACCTGATCCCTGGGTACAAAGTCGGTTACTACACATTCCCCGCACCCCCAAGCTTTGGTGCTGAAGACCAAACAAAGCAATAGGAAGCCAACCTTCAAGACCGGGTAGGCTTCAGCCTAAGGAATGAAAAGAAGATCAAGACGGTGTTCCATAGGTCCTTGCTACACGTCCTTCCTTGGGACTCTGAGATGCATTTTGCACCAACAGGAGTCCTGGGTTCTGAGACTTTAATTTTATGCCCCATATAATTACCAGGCCTAATAACTGGGTTCAGTCTAAATAACTGAGGATTTTTTTTTTAAAAGAGAGATCTTCAAGCCTTATCTGCTGATACTTAAACTTGCCCTATCAAGGCAGCTAAGGTGTGACAAATTTCACTGCCAGATTACAACAATGGTTTCGACGGCTAATCTCCACATTTTAGATAGGAGACGTTCCCTGATTTGAAGTTATTTTCATGCCAGAAGTTCACATTCTGGCTGGAATGTATATGCCAAGCAATCTGGTGTGGGTCAACTTCCATTCTATATCATGATCATGTTAAAAAGCACTACACAGCAATTAGCACGCACAGCACAGCTCTGGCCAGACAGACAGGCAAGCCCTAAGAAACGGAGCAGCTTGCTTAAAAACAATGTCTGATGAGCAAACACAAGAATGAAACAGTAGAAGAAACTACAGTTTTAATCATTCCAAAGAATCCCCATGTCACTGCTCCCCGTTTACTTTCTTATCCCAGAGCACAGCCGTTCATGGAAAGCTGAAAAATAAAAAGCACCGAGGACATATGTTTTAAATGAACTAAATTGGTGTGATTAGCCAGTAAATTAATTTGCAGTGGGTAATCATTTAAGGAAATTAAGACACCACTTTAACACAGCTCTGTATTTTAGCATGTGCCCAGCTCTACAGCTCGGTGGAATCTGGGCTTCTGGAGCATCAGAAGGGGAACAGTGCTCCACTTCCAGGACAAAGCAGGCAGCAACTTAAGCGTAGTTTTGCTGAGGCAAAGCAAAACATCCCACAAGTGAAGCAGCTACTTCATTTTTTTTTTTTAAACTAAAGTTCGATTATAGAAATCCCGTGCTCATTTTCAGTCACATCAACAAGAAAACAAATCCTCAATTCATTCTGGTTATGAGCTTTGTTTTTGTGAAATGATTGGTATATACGTTTTAAGTGGAGTTGCCTTCAAATGCTAGTTCATTTGATTAAAACATCTTTAGTTGTGATTACTGGTCTGAGAAGGATACAAAGAGACCTATTAAAATCAGATTACTTGTTCGGTAAGTAGTTTAGAATGTATGGATGCCTATTTTGTAATTCATAATAACAGAAGTTTCCCCGCATTTTAATTTGCCTTAATAAAATACAATACTCCTACACAACAGAAAAAAAAAGTCCCAGCTCCTAGTACAGTGTGATTTTTAAATTGTTTAGGGACGGTGATTAAATTGGAATAAAAATTAGTGTATTTCCCCTGTTTGGAATGGCATTTTTTACTTAGTTACCGGTTGCAAAAACAGTTGCTTCCCAGCATCCAGTTAAAATGCATCTCCTCAAGTACAAGATTGGAGTTGACTGGCGATCAATGTAAAGGATTTATAATCCGAAGTAATTGTGCCGGCTTGGCATCTAGGCCTGGCTCCCAGGTAATTCGCTTGGGCCTGAGAGGTCACTAACTGCCAGTTAAGATGGAATCTCTTTTTTCCAATGGGTAATGATGGGAAGGGACTAATCTATTCCAGTAGCCGAAACTTTGTAGCCGGCTCTTTATCTTGGGTCAGCTAATCCTCAGTCGGAGGATTCCTCCCTATCCTGTGGGCATCGAAATTTCAGGGAAGATGCCTCGTTTTAAATGCCAGCCATGTCAGGCTCCCCCTAGACTTCAGCGCCCGGCAGGATTGTTCTAGTGTCTGCCGCTGAGGACGAAACGGAGCAGGGCTCTGCAAGATCTGTTTGCCAACTGCGCTACCTCGGGAGAAACAAGCCGGGAGAGCCACAAATCACACAGGGCGGAGGTTCTCCAAAGTGGAACAAATTTCCAGACTCGCATTATCTCACAGCTCTGTGGGCGAGAGGGCCTCCACTTACCCGCTACCGGAGAGAGCGGCTGTCTCCGTGTCCCACCGCTTCCCAGGGTGACTGCCAGGCGGCGGGGAGGCTCGGGCTGCACAGCCAGCGCCGTGGAGCGGGCCTGGGGGGAACCGGCCGGATCGCGAGGGTGCCAAGTTCCGAGAGGGTCCACGCAGAGGGGGGGCTGCGAAAGCTAGCGGGCGCGGGCAGTTTCTGTCTGCTGCGCTCCAGCTTTCTCGCTCGGTCTCGCACTCTCTCTCCCCTCCCTTGCGCTCATCCCTCTCTCTCTTCCCTCCGCTCCGACTCCGTGTGCCGAGTGACGTGACGTCAGCAGAGATTCCACCAAACTCCAGTGCACAGTGGCGCGCGGGCGGGCGGGCGGCCGAGCCTGTTGTGCGCTGGGCGAGCAAGGAGCGAGCACAGCGCTTGGGCCACTGCGGGGCGCGGGGCGCGGGGGGCGGGGGGGGGGGAGCGTGCAGGGGCGACTAGGGCTGGGAAGTGAGGCCCTCGTGCCGGGGTAGCTGCGGTTCGGGGACAGAACCGGGTGTGTGTTTGGTGGGGGGGAGTGAGAAGGGGGGAGCCAGCGGAGCACCAGGGCTGGAGGCTTCCACAGGAGCTGGCTCAGTGGCTGGAGCTAGCACTTCAGCTGGGGTTCAAGAAGTGGGGGGGGGGGGAAGCGGCGGCGAAGAGAGAGGATAGGATGGAGGGGACGGGAAAGGATCGCGCGTCAAAGCCGGGGGCCCTTCTAAATCTGAGTGGGAGGGCCAGGGCCTGGGGAGACAGCCAACCTACCCGCGCGCACGGAGCAAAATCTGGGTTGCTTTTGAGGAAGGGACCAGGAAAGTGGCCCACGAAATGAAACAAAGGGCGGTGTGCCTTGGTTGGATCCGGCTGAGGCTTCGGGAGTGTGGGTGTGAGTGTGCGAGCGTGACCTCCTTTCAGGCCTGCAGAGCGCAGGAGACCCGGCTACGGCACAGAATGGCTGCAGGGGCTGTGGGAGGGAGGGAAGGGAGAGATCCAGAGGGCAGCCGTGGAGATGGGTGGATGGATGCGGTGGGGAGGTGGAGATGGTTGTGGAGAAGTTGGAAAAATGGGGTGAGCGAGCAGAGGGTGGGAGGACCGACAGAGAGAGAGAGAGAGAGAGAGAGAGAGAGAGAGAGAGAGAGAGAGAGAGAGAGAGAGAGAGAGAGAGAGAGAGAGATCATCAGAGGAAGGCCTGGATTGTGGTACAGGCACGGCTAGGGCACCGTGTCTGAGGTCAAGGTTGGTGGATCCCAGCGATCCCGCGGTTAGAGAGTAGGTAGAGAGGGCCACAGGCCTGCCAGTGTCCTGGATGGGATCTCCTGCTCAAGGCTGGGACTCTCAGAGTCTAGAATTTCCTCTGCAGTACCTACACTCAATAAGTTCACCCCGGGTCACGGATATCTCATTTTTTAAAATGACGAGGTTAAGGTTCCTGACTGAGAGTGGTATTAAATTGCATGGGATGGGGGTGGGGAAGGAGGAGGAAGCTTCCCCCATGTGAGCGTTTGCTCTTAAAAGTCTGGAGTATTTAAGGTCGAAGGGGGCCATTCCTACTCCAAAAATATGTCCTACTTCTGAATCCTCATGTTTTTTGATTTCCTAATGTGCCTGTATTTTGGTAACGAACAGAATATTTTGCCCGGGTCTTGCCTTTGGGTGGAAGACTATAAATATGACTCGCCTGGAGGACCAGGTGTGAAGGCGTCTGCCAGGCATATGGGACAAATTTCTTTCGATCTCAAGGTCATCCTGTCAATATATGTTTTAGGAAGGTATCAGAAAACAGCTCTACCCCATGGGTTCGCGGTTTCTCACCAATGTTAATCCTTGCTGGGGAACAAAACCCGATCAGACCGGGCATTAAAGCTCGCTCCTCCTTGCTCCCTAGTAGGAGACAGAGTTCCCTCTAAAATTCATACTGTTCTTCCTAACTTAGCGCACCGATTCATGTAACGTGAGGAAAAGACGACGACTCCTCTGAAGACTGCTCACGGGGAGGTAGACGGGAGGAAAGCTAACCCAGGGGCTACCGCAAACATGCCGAGCTTTCTCTGAATTTGGGGGCTGTCTGGAGCGTGTTCTATGTTTTCTTGAATGACTCCGTGTTTTCAGTTCATTGGTGTTCGCAGTAAAAACAGGCAAACAAACTCGCTCAATTTGTTTTGAGTGCCAAATCCCTTCACTTTGAAACAGCTAACAGTCGACAGATGGACTCATTTTATGGAAAGAGTTAGCCTCTTCAGCCTGGAAGAAAACTGACGAGAGATCTGCATTTTAAGCCACCTCTAACCTTGTAACATCCATGAAAACTCAAACTTTCTCTTCTTACCCAATGGGAATGCAACCCAGTGCTATTTAAAAGAGGGGGGGGGGGAAGCCAATCTCTGTTTTTGTTTCCTCATTGTTTCTGAGCCTTCTGAAATAATTAAAAAAAAAAACCCAAATATCTTAATATCTTCAACAAGTCCTCCAACTGAACTCTGGTCTCACCTCACTGGAATATGCCCTGGACAACATTTTTCATCTCTGCCCATCATCGATTTTTGCTGGCTGGTCACCCTTCTAAATAATGGGCTAATGTCCCACTTCGATTCCCCCGCCCCTTGCCTTGCATTTTAGAAATTAAGAGGTGCTCGTAGTAGATCAGCCTGGCCAGGAGCTGTGAGGCTAGAGGATCTCACAGAAAAGTGGCAAGAATGTGAAAGTCAAGACTGGCCTGAGACCAGAGAAAAAAGAAAGGAATTGCGCTAGAAAACCGCGCACATCTCTGCCCAGGCAACTCTTTCCTCACTTTCAGGATTCAGAGGTTTGCAGCCAGGGCTGGGGGAAGGGGCTCCGGGAAGCGAAGTGGACGCTCCACACTCCCTTGTCTGTCGGGAGTCTCCCCCACCCTGCCTGGTTAACCCCGGTCTAGGCGGCTGCTGTCCCTCGGTGCTGAGCTGGGTCCTCAGCATCGCCCAGCACCAGTGCAGCTGAAGTGAGCAGCTGGTGGGAAATGCAAATGGCTCCTGGAGAAATAGAAGATCCAGAATGATTCTCATTCCCTCCTCGAGTGTGGGGAAGGAGCTGGACATACGTTTCACGCTCCTAATCCTTCTTTTACATTTTTAGTCATACTCCCATTAAACAACTAATTAATGCTCAGAATCACCAGGGAATACATTAGGCATGCAGCAGGGAGGCAGGGTGCTGGGGGTGGGGAGGGGTGGGTAACAAACCACTGAGCTGATTTAAGACGTGGATTTCAGTTTTTTTTTTCTTTTTTCTTTTTCTTCCTTTCCCCTCGTCAAAGCAGCAACGCCAGAGTGGGCCACAGTGATTGTATTTAGATTCTGACTGCTACTTCGAAGTAGAAGGGGCTAGAGGGAGTGAGGGAGTGTCCAAGGCAAGCGAGCAATTCTCTGTCTTGCAGATGTAAACAAGATTGTAGCATCAAAGGTACTAGCTCCTTAAGGGCCAGGTCGTCTGGACTGCGAGCCTGGGCTTCAGAGACACTGACCTATGTATCTGTGAATTTCAAGGATGTTACACTTTTACATAAACAACTCCAGTGCCTGGCAATTCCTAGTTAAAAAAAAAAAGCACCCTCCAGTATGTCTTAGCAGTACACCACGCCTTTAAGCTTATATCCCTTTTGTCCCCCGCCCCCCCAAATTTGAGCTATAGCTAAAGATAATACAAAGCAAGGCACTGGACTATTTCTTTCAATCGTTTCTGGTGACCATTCGATGATCAGATTTAAGGGGACGGGGTTGGGTGGGGGTGGGGGTGAGAGAGAAGAGGACATCTACAAGGAAGACGTTAAGCGCAGGACGAGGGTGCTGGCTCCACAGACTCAGATGATTTTTAGGGAGATTTTGAATTTTATTTCCCCGCAACAGTGTTTTGAAGCAATCAACAGGGTTGTCAGAGTAGGAATGAAAATGGGAAGCTTTGAGAAGAGGAGCACTCTGTGATCACAGAGGGCAAAACCAAAGACAGATATGGGGTGACCCCAGGCAACTCACTGATTCCAGTCAGCATTTAGAAAAGGCATACTATTCCTTTCAACCGTTGTGATGGGCTGGCTACACGCTACCATCTCCTTTCCCCAGCCTTCAGCACTGGCCAGCAATTGCCCAGCTCCTTTATCTGACAACAAGCAAGTACTTAAATACCAATGGCTAGTGACGTTTAACTGCCTCACAAATTATTGATTTGTTGTTGGTGCTTCTAAATTTTCTCCCCAATCCAGATCTTGTTTCGAATTATCTGAGAGGTTCGACCAGTGTTTTTGATGCTACAGTATAGTGATTGTTGTTTGTAAAAAGGCATTTAAGATGAACTGATTGATTTGCATATAAATTAAAATTATTATGCATTGTCTATTCCTGTTTTTTTATAATCATTTTGAAATTAGTACTTAACCACTTGAGCTAAAAGAATATATAAAAGTCTGTATTGACTCACTAATGAATTACCTAATTAAAACGTCCGAGGAATGCTGTGTTAAATCAAGACATATTAGGAGAAGGATGAATACTAGAAGACAGCACACCAGTATCTAGAATTCTGAATCGCGGAGTCCGAGCCTTAATTTTGCAGTACAGTCTTGCTCTGTGGTTAGTGTTTGTAAATAAACGAAGTGGAAAAGTGAACACCATTGGCCGCAGTGTCCCTGGCCCTTTGCTCTGTCTGGAACCCTTCAGTCCTAACCCAGAAGCGGTACTGCGGGAGACTCGGGCCTGCCCCAGAGGTGCCGGTCTCCTCGGATCTGCAGGCCAAGCTTCCCCGGTGTTGGGGTCCCGCGGCAGGCCTGGGAGAACCGCAGCGGCGCGATCTGAGAGCTGGAGCCAGCGCGGACATTTAATAGATAAACTAACTGAGCATTCACCTTCGTCCGGAGCAGCCTAGGAATAAAAGGTAACTCGTCTTAAGAGGGGCGGTGCAAAGCCCGCTGCAGGAGTTCAGAAAAGGCTGGCGGTGGGAAATCTGTAGCCTGGGGGCTCGCCAGCATCCCCTTTCATTTCAAGCACTTATCGATTGGCTGTTGTCATCTTTGGCGACGCAGAAGGACACTTGAAAGAATTTCTGATGGGGCTCTGATCTGAGAAAGGAGGTGACCTGCCCAGGCTCCCACCAAATTGTTAATTACCACATCAACTGCTTCCCGCCCCCCCTTACCCTACCTCCTTCCCCCATGGCAACCGAGTTTGCTGTTCTTAACTTTTTAATTATTCAGAAACTCCCTTACCTCTGGGTGGCTTCACTTTTGCAACAGTGTTTCCATCCGACCCCCCTCTCCTTCCCGCGGTAGGGCCTGTCTATTGATCTCACTGACCTTTGGCACATCTGGGCCCTCTGAAATCTCTCAATCTTTTCAGATTTGAGGATGGAAGGCTACACCCTCTCCGCCCGTGTGCACACACTCAGAGATAGGAAGACTTAAACACAGACTGCCCTCAAACCGGGGGTGGGGTGTGTGTGGGTGTGTGTGGGGGGGGAGCAATCTAACAGATGTTAGCTTTTCGGTTGTCTATGGAAATCTGAAATGTCTGCCTAATTTCAACGCGGATGCTGCTCGCCTGCTTTTTCTTTCTCAAAGCAGTTGGAACATGTGTGAAGTGTGCCGGGGGTCATCTGCACTATTTACCATGCTGCGAATAAGGAGGGGCCAATGCGGCATACTGGTATTTAGATGGCACCAAGAATCTGTTCTCATTTTGGGCTTCTTCCATCAACTCTGGCTACCATCGGCATTAAGAGAGGCATTCCACGCAGGAGCTCCCAGGAGCCTGCACTGTGGGAGAACAGGTGAAGCTGCTGTCCAATGCAGGATAATTTCAGGATCGTTTCATTAGAATGCAAATTTTATTTCATGGTTCTTGTCATCACTGAGTTTTTAGCATAGGTAGAACTAGATGGGGGAAAAATGTTAACAGATCATTGGTGATAGAGAGGGCCCATCACAGGAAAAAAAAAAAGACCTTTGGGTTTGTAACTTGGTATTTTAACTTTTTTTAATTTTAAGATTTTAATCTTTATTATTTTAAGTGTGTGTGTGTGTGTGTGTGTGTGTGTGTGTGTGTGTGTGTGTGTACTGGAGTGCTAGTACCTATGAAGGCCAGAGACACTGAAATCCCTAGAGCTTGAGTTTAACAGGCCCTTGTGAGCTGCCAGAGTTGGGTGCTGGGAACTAAACTTGGGTTCGCTGGGAGATTGATATGTGCTCTTACCAGGTGAACCATCTCCTAGCCCCTGTGTTAATTTATAATTGTGGGGATGAATGAGACACAAACTGCTATTTATATTTATTTATAATTGCTAGCCTGAGTTTGCATCAGAAATAGCTACACAGCATTTCTTTTAGCATCTGATAGCAAGTTCATAAAATGAAATCCAAGAGACAATCTAAACTGGTAAATCCGATGAGCTGACTATTTCTGCAAATTCAGGAATGTAATTCTCCTCTTGGTTGGTCTTTTTGAACTGTCTCCTAAGTCTTGGAAGTCTTTATTAGGTTTGATATCATTTGGATTCATATTCATTATGTGAAAATCGTATTACTATGCTCACCCTTAAAAGTGTATGTGTGTGTTTGTGAACACTCCAGTGTGTGTGTGTGTGTGTGTGTGTGTGTGTGTGTGTGTGTGTGCAGTCCAGCAGACAATCTTGGGGGTCTTCCTCAGAAACACTGTCCATCTCCTATGGGACAAACCTCTTTTATGGCCTGAAGCTCACAGCTAGGTAGACTGGCTGTTCACTGAACCCCAAAGATCCTCTTGTCTCCACCTCTCCAGGGCTGCAGACATTTCCACATGGGTTCTGTGGATCACACTTAGGTCCTCACACTTGTTTGCAACTAAACCATTCCCTCGGATGCTGATCTTAAAACAGATGGTTCTGACATCATTGTGTTGGCTTTCAAATACCAAAAGCCCCTAGTTTAATATAAAATACTAGTTTTTAATTCCTTTGTGATTTTCAGTTTAATTACTACAAGTAGTAATAATTTACATTTGTATTCTTTCTATACTTTTAGACAAAGGTTTGGATTCTAGAGAAGGGGAGTGTCATTATCACAAACAACAACCTCTAAAACTGTGCTCTCTTTTGGATAATACTTGGTGCTTGAATTGCTTCTGATTTCTTCAACACCATCCTACAAATGCTCCTCATAAACTTTCTTGGGATGCTCTCTATATGATGGACCCTTCGCTTCTGAGGGTGGGCTAAAAGCAAAGAGAGAGGAAAGGGCATGGGAAATTGGCAAGCACTTTGGCTAGAACAAGCCAGGGTTCAAGGAGGTGCCTGACAAAAATGTCAGACCTCTCACTCTGGGGTTCTCTTATTTACCTCACTGACTTTCCCACTGTGAGATCGTGAAGACCTTGGCAGATGTGACTCCTTCCTGCACTCTTCACCTTGTGAAGTCGTCATTTTCATACTCATCATAATCTTCGTGCTTAGTACTCAGGTGAAAGTTGTTGAGGAGAAGCTGGATCATGCAGGAGAGAGGCGGGCAACCAAGGACCCAACACTCACCTTAAGACATATTTACATTGCTTCTTTCAGACTTTATGCTAAACTTCATTCAGACCATGAGAGAAAGCTAAAAAGATAGTCACCCGACTATTTTTTTGTGCAGCTGTTTCCTAGGCTGGAAGCAGACCTTCTTAGAGGCAAAGGGGAGGCTCATGAAATTTACAAGACACTGAGAAGAACAAGGCCTGTGCCTGAGGTTATTGGAGCAATGACATTTTGAGGAAGGGAAAGAAGAGTTTATGTGGTGTACCGAGTGGCACAGGGGACCCAGGGATGTGCTTCATGAGTTGTAATCTGTGTTAGTGGGCTTTTGGTGAGCTACTGAAGCTTCTGTATGTCAGCCTAGGAAGTTCATTGCTCCACTGAGTTGGACTTGAATGAAACTGTTTCTTTGGTGTGAGGTAGCGCCCACTTTCTGGAGTGACTGGAAATAGACTCCTAGGAAAAGAATGGCAACTATATTACGGATAATATTCACCGAGAACAATGTGAAGTCAGGAAACCTCAGCTACACAAAAGTGAGTGGGTGACTGGAGTGAGTGATGAAGTATTTAGTTTATTTAGCCACGGTGCTCACCAGATCCTACTTGATCACATTTCCTCCTTATATCGACACTACATAGTGGGGAGCGTCATTTTATTTTATTTTATTTTTTTTCCTTTTATTTTATTTTACAATACCATTCAGTTCTACATAACAGCCACAGATTCCCTTGTTCTCCCCCTTCCTGCCCCCCTCCCCTTTCCCCCAGCACACCCCCCATTCCCAACTCCTCCAGGGCAAAGCCTCCCCCAAGGACTGAGATCAACCTGGTAGACTCAGTCCAGGCAGGTCCAGTCCCCTCCTCCCAGATTGAGCCAAGCGTCCCTGCATAAGCTCCAGGTTTCAAACAGCTAACTCATGCAATGAGCACAGGACCTGGTACCACTGCCTAGATGCCTCCCAAACAGATCAAGCCAATCAACTGTCTCACCATTCAGAGGGCCTGATCCAGTTGGGGTCCCCTCAGCCTTTGGTTCATAGTTCATGTGTTTCCATTCATTTGGTTATTTGTCCCTGTGCTTTATCCAACCTTGGTTTCAACAATTCTCACTCATATAAACCCTCCTCTTTCTCGCTAATTAGACTCCCGGGGGGAGTGTCATTTTAAATGAGTCCGGCTGGTTAAAGCACAAACTTGTAACGACTGGAGCTTAGAGCTGTAAGACATTAACTTAGGTTACCTAGTTGGTAAGTGGCACAGTGGATATTTGAATATAGGCTTATTTAACTTTGACGCTCTGTCTGCCTAATGTGGCCATCCTAAACACTCTTACTTCAAGCAGTCAGGAATGGAAGGTCAGTGTCCTCTAAAGTCAAGAAGTAGAGAAAATTAATTTGGGACATTTCAAGAAAAAGAAGAAAAAAACAGAAAGAAAAATGCAGACAAGGAAGGCAAACCAAATCAAAACAAAAACTCAACCAACTAAACAAACAGGGTCCCCCCCCGCCGCCGCGCCCCCCCCCCCAAATAAAAAGAACCCTACAGACTAAATCATCAGATGAACAAACAAACAAACTCCTTGAGATGGGGAAAATGAGAACTGTAAATGTTAGAAAGGAAGAAAGGAAAAGCAAGTGCCCGAAAGAGAACAGAGAGAGCCAAGCTGAAATATTTGTCCTGGGTCTTTCACTCTAAGAAGAGGAGGGCTATTTCAGGGATATTTCTGAGCCATAGGAAAATAAATGCTCAGCTTGTCAGGTTGCCCTGAAATTAGTATACGATTTGAGGAATCTGGTTTGTAAGGACTCTGACCCAAAGGATCTGAGGGAGACTAAAGTCTCTGAATTGGGTTTGAATGGTTAGAACTAAAGAGAGGGAGAGAGAGGGGGCAAGACTGAGTAACAAGGAGATGTATATTTGCAGGAACACGTAGGTGAGTGGGGAGGGAAATCTAGAAAAACCTGTTAGGAATCTGTCTCTTGTATAAAACCACGCCAAGGTGAAAGAAGAAGTGAGATGTTAGCCTACCTTGTCTAGTTCATGTCTATTACTGTAGGTCATAGGACGGGATGGCTTTGTGTGCTGAAGAAGAAGTCTGGGGTGAGGCGTGTCAGGACACACATGCAGAAGGACAATGTTCCTGGGGACACCGTCTTTTAGGGGAGCTGCTGCACCACAGTCTAGCTGTTGTCTCCTACAGGGGTCATTTCATGACAAAAGGCTGGCCAATGACCCGAAAGGTCAGCCTCCATTTAAGTTTATTCCATGATTAAAAGTGGCCCCAAACTGGACCCCTTTTGCTCATTTTGGAAAGGATATTGTGAATGGCTTTTTAGTTTGAGGAAGTGTAGGCTAAAGAGAGTAGAAGGATGAATCCAGTGTCCCATTCTTTGGCGAACACGCTCGTGTCACTGTGTAGTGCATGGACTACTGTGACACAGATGATTGGTTCACACAATGGAAAAGGGTTAATGAATTCACTTCAGGGGGGATCTCAGCTTGTGACATTATAGCAATCTGATGCTGACACCCCCAGATTGCCAAGTGGGTTTTATTTTTATTTTTTATTTTTATTTTTGAGACAGGGTTTCTCTGTGTAACAGCTCTAACTATCCTGGAACTCATTCTGTAGATCAGGCTAGCCTCAAATGTACAGGTATCTGCCTACCTCTGCCTACCAAGTGCTGGGATTAAAGGCATGTGCCACCACTGCCCAGCCTGCCAAGGTATTTTTTTTTTTTTTTGGTTTTTCAAGACAGGGTTTCTCTGTGTAGCTTTTGCGCCTTTCCTGGGACTCACTTGGTAGTCCAGGCTGGCCTCGAACTCACAGAGATCCGCCTGCCTCTGCCTCCCGAGTGCTGGGATTAAAGGCGTGCGCCACCACCGCCCGGCACTGCCAAGGTATTTTTAAAAGTAAGACTTGAAAATTATTTTTCTAGCTTATTTTCTACCTCTGCCTCAGGAATTTCATGGTAGTTTTCAATTGGGAAAATCAGTGTCCACAGAAATCAAGGGACCGGACAGGATACAGACAGGCCCCTCTCTCTAAGCCTACATTTCAATTATCTCTAGAAAGAAAGCCAGCTACCATTTTTAGCAAAATACTCCTAAAGTCCTTTGGTAATATATTCTGACACTTCCTAATTTTACATATACACTCTGTCTATCGACTGAACTCCAAAGACAAAATAAATTACATCACATAGTTCTAATGAATAGTTGGAGTGATAAACACTTTAAGCATCTTTTACCCCTTCCTTCAAAGCTATAGAAAAACTTTGTGAACCTCACTTAACAGATGGAAAACCATGCCGTAGAGATTTTAAGAGAGTTCTCACTTATACAGTATTATACTAGGTGAACTAAGTTAAAAAAAAGAAGTAAGAACATTCCAGATTTGAGGCTGTCTGTATGATTTCCTGGTTTTTGTCCTATTTGGTTATGAATGTTTTTTTTTCTCTTTCGAATTCATGTATTCCAAGTACTTGTTTTTTGTTTGTTTGTTTTGAGACAGGGTCTCTCTACATAGCTCTGATTGTCCTAGAACTCACTATGTAGACCAGGCTGGCCTTGAACTGACAGATTTTTTTTCTTTTTTTTCTGAATGTGATTTGTGAGCAAAAGCAACAGAATTGACATCAGATATGTGATTTTACAAATATATTCTCAGCATTTGGGAAGTTGTGAGTTCAAGAACAGCCTGGGCCATTGTAACTAGTTACTTTTCTTTTCATTGTGATAAAGTATCTTGACAAAAGATTCAGGAAGAAAGAATTTATTTCAGCTCATGGTTTAAGAATACAGTCCAGCCGGGCGGTGGTGGCGCACGCCTTTAATCCCAGCACTCGGGAGGCAGAGGCAGGCGGATCGCTGGAAGTTCGAGGCCAGCCTGGGCTACCAAGTGAGCTCCAGGAAAGGCGCAAAACTACACAGAGAAACCCTGTCTTGAAAAACCAAAAAAAAAAAAAAAAAAAAAAAAGAATACAGTCCATCATGGCTGGGAAGCTCTGGAGGCTGGAGTCTGAGGCAGCGGCTCACATTGCATCTGCCTCCAGGAAGCAGAGAGTGCTGGCCATTCATTCTCAGCTAGCAGCCTCCTTTCTGTTCAGTTCAGGATTCAAGCACAGGGAATGATGCCACCCTCCCTTAGATGGGCCTTTCCACCTCGCTTAACCTATTCAAGATAATCTTTCAGGCATACTCAGCTTTAATCTAAGCAATCCCTTATAGATGTGGCAGAAGCCTTGTCTCCCAGGTGGTTCATGAAACAGTATGTTTTTCCTCACCCATTTATTTGTTTATATGTTTACTTCTTACTTACTTATTTAGTGTGTGTGTGTGTGTGTGTGTGTGTGTGTGTGTGTGTGTGTGTGTGTACATGACTTACGGACTGTTGTGAGGTCAGAAGACAACTTCTAAGAGTCAGTTCTCTCCTTCCATCAGGTGGGTCTTAGAAATCAAACTTAAGCCATCAGGGTTGGTAGTAGGCACTTTTATTTGCTGAGTCATCTCACAGGCCCTCACAATGGCATATGGCATATTTTAAGACATTATCTCACTCATATGTAGACTCGAAACAGAGTTGATTTCATAGAAATGAACCGTGGAGTGAGAATGGTGGTTAGCCAGGCTAGGATGGTTAAGAGTATGGAGGACTGGGGGATGTTGGCTGAAGGACATTAGTTAGATAGGACAAGCAGTATCAACAGACTTAAGTGTGTGGCATGGTGAGTACAGAAAATGACATTGCACTGTATTCTTGAAAAAAATAAATGAGAATGGATATTTAAAAGTTCTAACTGCAAAACATAATCACTATGTATGATAATGCATTTATAATCTGCTGAATCTAATCATTCCACAATGTGTGTATACTTCAAACCATCGTGTTGCCTGTGGTCGATACATATATAATTTTCTTGTCAATTAAAAATAATAGAATTTTTATTCATGTTTCTCTCTGATACTTTCTTTTGTAGTCTCCCAGAAATATCACCTGTTTTTCTCATAGTTATATTCACCCAGAACATTTTTTATTGTCTTTATTACCCCACAGAGAGAGTAGCTAATGGATACTTTTTCACATAGTATTTTTTATTGATTATTCAGGAATTTCACATTAAGTACCTCAATTGCATTCACCTCCTAGACCTCTTGGGTCTGGCCCCCCACCCTTGTGACCTCACCCCGATAAAAAAGAAGAAGAAGATTAAAAATAAACAAGTTCAATTTGTGTTGCCCATATACTCACTGGAGCATGATCAGACTCTCAGTGGCCTGCCCCTTAAAGAAAATTGAGTCCTTCTCCACTCACACCCCTGCCAGAAGCCATCAGTTGTGGAGAGCTACACTTCAGCATCCCTTATCACAATTTTTAAGGGTTTTTCTTCCATGGCTTTCTGTCTAGGCTGTTAATTTTTGGGGGTGGGGTGGGGTGAGGTAGAGGTTGTCACAGAAGCCTTCTATGTCCCTCTTTCTCAACTGTGAATCTGCAGTCATGGATACCACTACAAAAGTAGCTTCCTTTACAATCAGTGGCAGCATGGATCATTGACATCCACATGGTCCCCAGCATCAGCACGTGCCCTGGACCTCAGCATGGTCGGTCGCTGGCGGCAGTACAGACCATGGACATCAACACAGCCCTCTGCCACAGCTGGAGCCTCAGTCACTGTCATAGCCACAGACATCAACATGGCCTCAGGGGCAACCCTGACCACGGACACCCACAGGCCACAGACATCAACATGACCCCGGGCTGCAGCAGGACCACAGATCCCAATATGGTCCTCCGTGGCAGCATGGACCAGGACATCGACAAAGCTTTAGGCGGCAGTGCAGACATGTCCAGCTGCATAGCTAATGGATATTTTTAACCATATGTAAATGATCACAGAAAACAAAGGGGAGCAGATGGTTAAACTGATATAACAGAATTCAGGATAGAGGAGAGATGAGACCAGGTTGAAGATGGCTTTAGACTCTTTGGAGTCTTTTGGGTCCCTAGGTTGAACTTAGAGTCACACTTGCAAACTGAGCGTTTGCTTTGAATGACAGGTGATGTTAACTCCCCTCGCCCTCAAGCAATTTGTTACAAGCGGCTTCTTACACTGTGAGAAACACAGTGACTTAGTTACCGTGCTTCTTCTAGCCTAGCTTTTTCTTTAAACACCTTTTAGGAATTTGGGGAAAGTGGGCAAGGCCATCATTTTTGCACGAATCCAAAGACGATTTCACTGAAAAGCTGCGAGAGAATCAGTGGTTAGTCCAGACCTCAGAGGGTTACTGAGGTTTGAAAATCATAAGTCAGGGACTTCTAGCCCACCCTGACTGCTTTCCCCTGCCCCCCCAAACCAACAGCCTGGCTGTCCCACAGGGGAGCATAATTATGAGGATTACCCCAAAAGGGGCTTGTCACAGAAGTTAAGCAATCATAAAGGTCATGAAGGAGTGGCCTGGACAGAGGGACTCAGGGTCACCAGCTAGAGGCTGAGGTAGATGCCATGGAGCCTTCTAAGTACCTCCCCAGTCACCATGTACAAGAGTGTTGCTGCTCAGCCTCGAGCTGTTTGTGAATACTGTCTGTTGGTAGGGCATTGGTCTGCGTCTGTCTGAAAAGTTAAGAATGGAGCTGAAGAGTCAGGAGAGAATAAAACGCATCTCCATCTCTCTCTCATTCTGTCTGCTTGTGTGTACGTAAATAACAATAACTTAACTCTGACAGAAGGTTAATGAGCTACTGATATGATTAACATTCATTAATTTTTAATTAATTTATGTCTGATTTCAGAATATAAGCAAATACCTGAAAACCGGGAAACGGATATAAATCAAAACTTTTATTTTATTTAAAGGTGCATTTATTTTTATTCTATGTGTATAGGTGTTTTTGCCTGAACATATATGTGTGCACCACATGTGTGCCTGGTGCCCCTAGACTTCAGAAGAGGGTGTCAGACTCTCTGGAACTGGAGCTACAGTGATTGGGAGCTGCCATGTAGGTGCTAGGGAATGAACTCAAGGGAATGGTCCTCTGCAAGAGCAGCCAGTGCTCGTAGCCTCTGAGCCATTTATCTCTCCAGCCCCCAAATAACTTTTAAATGAAAGAGGACACAGATGTTAGAGGGGACCGTGACATAACAGCTGCACATCCTTTCCTGACATTAGGTTTTAGTCAGCAAACATTACTAACGAATTGGAGAGTATCTCGTTGTTTCTGAAGTGGTTGTGGTTATCACCACTATTGGGAAATTTTTTGGAGGTTACCATTTTATCATATTTTGAAGATCATTTAATTCATATACCTATAAAATAGAAATAAAAGGTAGCCTTGAGGTGGAGTGTCTGCCTAGTGCTGAGGGTTTAATCCCCAACTCTGCAAGACAAAGACATTAACAGAAACAGAAACATACGCATTTGAACAGAGTTGAAATACCCAAGAAAGTGAAGCCACGTCTGTCCATTCAACAGAAGTGAAATGATAAGATTTTGCCTTGCTTCAGTTAACTTTTCACATGTTTCAGCAAACAAACAAACAAACAAACAATAAACACCCAAAAGGGGGCAGCTTAAAATAATCACATTGTTATTAATGTGTCCTCTCTGTCTAGACCTGTTATGTTTCTCTCTTTATGTCTTTGCAATCCTCACAATAGGAGGTCTATGGGAAGCATTATGATTTTAAATAGGGCACCCACAAAAATGTGTGTATAAATATTTATGTATATACATACATTATATATCAACATTTCCCTTATGTTCTGTCTGCTTATAATTTTAACAACAAAGGCAAAGAATAGGAATTGAATTATTACTTAACAATCTAAATAGGACAGCCCTCCAACTCATATAGAGAACTCATACAAATTCTAGTATTTTAAAAAGTAAAGATGCTGTCTCATTTTCCAATGAGTTTCTGTAATTCTTGTTTAAAGTCTAGGGCAAAGTTTAACTGTGCAGGATGCCATATAAAAGAAGGCTGAAAACGTGATATTAAGAGCACCTTACATTTTTACAAAGCATTCAGTGGAGTGTTGAGTTTTAGAGGAACCCAGCAAACCAGTTCCGATCTTCCTTCCTCTGCTGTCCCTAATCTCTTCATTCATAGAGGTGATTTTCCTATAATTGTGGTAGCTAGTTAGAATATATTTAATAAAGGATTGACTCTTAATTTAAATAAGAGTAAAGTCCCTATGGTAAGATTCTTAGTAAGGGTTATGAGGGAGCTGTCTGTTTTTCCTCCCCAAGAATACCTTGGCATAGTTATACATAATTAAAAAACTATACTGCATTATTCGAAGCTGACTCTTCTTTGGAGTAATGTTGGTGAGAGTTAATGAAACCTCCGGTCTCAGGCCAATTAAAAGAAAAAAAAAAAACCCAAAAAACTCCTCCAAGACTGTATGATCTTGATAGTTATAAAATGATAGGTTGAAGTATTTTTGGGTGAGATATAATGTATCAATTGCAATGACTAGATTGTTTTGGCCTGGAAAAGTAAAAGTTTCTTCTTGTGTGTGTGTGTGTGTGTGTGTGTGTGTGTGTGTGTGTGTGTGTGTGTGTGTTACAGAATTCATGCTGAGGTCAGAGGGCAGCTATAAGGAGTTGAACCTGCCTCCATTGTGCAGGTTCTGGGAATGGAACTCAGGTTGTCTGGCCTGGCAGCAATTTACTTCTACATGCTGGGCCATCTCACTAGCCTCTGGTCAAAATTTGGTTACCCACACCCCCACAGTGCCTCACAACCATCTGCAATTCAGGTTACAAACAATCCACTGCCCTCTTCTGAACTCCAAGGGCACCAGGAGCACATGCAGTACACATAAATACATGCAGGCAAAACACTCATTATATGTAAAATAAAATAAATAATCATAAAAGTTAAAATAATTTGAATTATTTATACTGTAAAGGTTTTAAAAAATAGCTGTAGTATTAATGCAGTACCACCATATAAAAAATCTTATAACATATATTTTCATATGCTATTTAGCTAAACTTAAAAAAAATCTTGTTCAGTAAGTTCTTTAATTTTGTTGTTTTCCTCCCTGACTCCCCACTCCCTAGCTAGGCTCTCAGGGTACCCAAAGCTCGCTTCAAACACCCTGAGAATGAACCATTAACGTGGTTTCACGGGTAATAACTACTGGAAACGTTTGGATAGGAAAAAACAAACAAACCTTAAATATTAAAGCATAAATTCACTTCAGAAATGATCCATTATTTGTTTTTATATTTTGGGGGCAGATGAAGTGATCTCGAAGACAGGATGGTGGCAGTGGACAAGGCGTCTCCTTCTCAAGCCCGTGCGCTCACGTTCCCATCGTTTGGTTTGAGTCACCTTCCGCTGTGAATTGAAGGGAGACTCTGGCTTTGAGGCTGCCTTTTGGTAGAGACAGGGTTTGGGTTTTCTTCTTTGTTTGCTCTTTGTTTTTCTTTCTTTCCTCCCTTTCTAAAGTGTTTGACTCGCATTCCCCTTCTGAGTCAAACGGGAGACATTATTTTATTTCCACAGAGTGAACTTCCGTCCTCCCATTCCCAGCCTCTCCTTGTCTTTGCGCTCATACTCTTTAACGTGCATTTTACGTTAGAGATCATGTAACTGGAAGGCTACCGGAGGCAGCGTCTTGCTATGAACAGTTTGTGTTTAACCAAGAAACAACTGTAAGTGACACATTCCTTCCCTGGAAGGGTGGATATCGAGAAGCGAAAGAACACAGGAAAACAGGTGAAAAGTGAACTTCAGACATTTTGTAACTTGGTTTAAGGTCAGGTTTGCTTACCTTCCTCTGGGTAGGGCAAACAGATGGAATGAACGCACGGTCAGCAGCTGCTGTTCCATGGGTGCCTGCTGGAGCCGAGTCTTCCTTGTTCCATGTGGAATTTTCAAGTCTTGCCCTTTTCCCATTTTCCATATGAATATATAGGTTCTAGTTTTATGTGCATGAGAATGCTCATGTGTGGGGGGCATGAGTTTTTGTGTGTATATGTGCATGCACAGGCGTGCATGTGGAGGGTATTGGGTATCTTCCTCAATCATTTTCCATCTTTTACTTTTAATGTACACACACACACACACACACACACACACACACACACACACACACATAATCTTTCACTCAACCTGGAGCTTCTTGCTTCTGCAAGATTGGCTGGTGGTATGTTTCAGGGATCTTCCTGTCTTGGCTTCCCATGTGCTAGAATTACACATGTGCACCCTCATTCCTGGCTTTTCACATGGGTGCTGTGATGTGAATATGTTAGGTAAGCACTGTACCACTAAGCTACATCTTCAGTCACCATCTCCAAGAGTTAGTGTTGATCTCAGATCAGACTGAACCAGAATTCATGCATTTCCATTTTGCCATGTTGTTTCCCTAGCAGAGTTCAATATCTAGTATGCATTAAGCCACTACGAGCTGCTAGCAGACGTCTCTGCTTCAAATTAGTTATGCTGGGGTCTTTCCTTCCTTCTTTTCTTTCTCTCCATTTTTGATAGACTGCTTTGCATACACAAAAGAGCTCAGTATTGTTGGACTTGTTGTTCTTAGCACCATGTAAGATTTTGAGGATTAATGTTTTAGTTAATGCAATGCTTTATCGATGGACTACAGGAGCCCTCCTACTTGCCAGGGAAAAAGAAAGCAGTCAGCAGCATTTGCAGAGTGCGAGGCTGCCTGTGATAAACATTATTTTTGTCTGTTTTCTAACTGTGCAGATGCCTTTAAAATATGCTTGGAATTTTCTGTAGACTCATGATGCCGAAGTTGGAAGGGTCCTGAAGAAACATCTGAGCAAGCCCTCGTTTGTAGATAAGAGGCCTTGAAGCGATCAGTGAGTCACCCAGCATCAGAAGGAGCCTGCAGCGCTTTGTGGGCGCCTCTCTAGGGATCACAGTGCAATCTTTGTCTCAGTACGGTGACAGGCCTATGGCTCTAAAGGAGTACTGTTCCCTTACATGTTGCCTCTTCCCTTGCTTATGCTTCTAATGGGATGTTCTGGGATGAATAGTAGCCTCCCAATTTCTCTAGAACCTGTGAATGTCAACTTATAATGAAGAATCTTTATAGATGTAATGAAAATTCATATTTTTAAGATAAAAATGTCATCTTGGATTATTTGGATGAGCCCTGACTCCAGCAACAAGTGTCTTTACCCCCAAAGGCAGAGGAGACAGGACTTAGTAGAGGAGAAAGAGATGGGAGAACAAAAGCAGAGCGCAGGGATGTGGTGGCCACAAGCCAACGAAGCCAAGTAATCATTCCAGAGGGCGAATGGAGAGGCTCTCCCCTAGAACACAGAGTGGGGCCTGCTAACACCTGGCTTCCTTCCTTCCTTCCTTCCTTCCTTCCTTCCTTCCTTCCTTCCTTCCTTCCTTCCTTCCTTCCTTCCTTCCTTTCTTCTTTTCTTCCTTTCCTTTGTTTTGATTTTTTTGAGACAAGGTTTCTCTGTGTGTAGCCTTCTCTGTGTGTAGCCCTGGCTGTCCTGGAAATAGCTCTGTAAATCAGGCTGGCCTCAAACTTAGAGATTCACCTGCCTCTGTCTCCCGAGTTCTAGGATTAAAGGCTTGTGCCACCATTGCCCGGCTAACACTTGGATTTCTGACATTTGGTCTCAGAATACTTGAGAGAATACATGTCTGTTGTTTAAGTAACCAGACTTGTGATTGCTTCCACAGCAACCACAGAAAAGTGGCATCAGATGGAAAAGGGAGAGCACAGAATTGACATTCTTTGATCATGTCTAATTTCACAGTCTTTAGAGAGAGTGCATTTCTGTAGTTGAAGAGCTTTAGGTGCGGGTTATGATAGTTAGAAAAACGGCCCTTTAGCAAATGGCAGAGATTGAACAAGAAAATCTCCTAAAGGAAGACCTGGGAACATCGTGTCAGTTAGAGGAGAGTAGAGAGGCAGACCATCCCTGTTTTGCGCCCACACTCTCCCGCTGCCTTCTCCTTCTCTCTGAGCTGTCTAGGCCAGCTGCACACCAGAGAACACTTCTGCCTTTCTTCTAACCTCCTCTAACCTCTGACTCATTCCTTCGGGCTCTTCTTAGTGCTCACCCCCACCTTCAAATTATTATACAGCAAGGCTGATTGTAACTCACTGTTGCCCTGCGTTAGCGAGACTCAGAAGGGAAGCCAGTGAGGGTTGTGTGAATTCTACAACAGTCGAAGGGACAGAAACATTGTAGATGACAGAGAAGCAGTCTTTGCCTTATTGCTGTGCCCCATCAAGGCCAGGCCAGCTTGTAAGCAACCCCATGTGCAAGTGTTTCTGTAGCCTGAGAAGTATGTGGAGTAGAAACCCCAAGTTCAGAAGAATACACTCATTGTGCATTTCTCCAGGTGGGACTTTCTCCTGAATTTCTGACTGTGTGAACATGCTACTTGCTCCCTCATGAGCTTTCTACTTGGATATGGTTTTCCTTCCTTTATTCAAATACCTCACATTTCTGTGCCTCAGTTTCCTCGAATGTACAATAGGTACAATAATGGTGCCCCGTTTCATCATAAGCTTGCTGTGAGATGAAATGAGTGAATCTGGATACACTTCCAGGGCAGTGCCTGGTGCACTCTGAGACTCCCGTAAATGTTAGCCGCTGTTTATTAGAATGAAACATCTCTACTGGACTCTACTGCTTTTGTGAGAAGGGGCCATTCCTAGGGCTGCCAAGGCTTTTGACTCATTCCTTACCCTTCATTGACTTGTGTAGCAGGGATCGTCATTCTTCTGGTTTGATTGATTGTGGAACTCCATGAAAGTCCTGAGCACAGGGCAGTCTGGTGTTTCTCCTGTGTCACTCAGAGCAGTAGAGGGGTGACAGGTGGCAGGTATGCTCCGTGGCTGTAAACTTCCCCTTCAGAGATCTCTTTGGAGTCCAGTAGATTGAGAACAAGAGTGAACAAGCCAGTTCTGGTTTTTACAATACACCAAGTCCTTCGACCCAGTCTGGATCAAAAATAAAGCTGCTAGCTTTCCTTAATTTTTAAAACCATATTTCTGGGGGCTTAGAGATGACTCAGAGGTTAATAGCATGGTCTGTTCTTCTAGAGGATCTAGGTTCAATTCCCAGCACCCACATGGTAGCTCACAACCATCTATAACTTTAGTCCTGGGTGACCAAATGTCCTTTTTTGGCCTTTGCAGGCATCAGGCATACATGTGGTACACAGATACACATGCAGGCAAAACATCCATACAGGTAAAATAAATTAAATTAGAAACAACTGCATAGTAACTGTGAATGTGTAAGGGATAGGTTATGGTGTGTGTGTGTGTGTGTGTGTGTGTGTGTGTGTGAGTGTATACGCAGAATGATCTTGTCAGAGTAAACATATCTATTATCTTAGATGTTGTCTTATTTAGGATTACTATTGCTGTGATAAAACACCATGACCAAAAGCAACTTATAGAAGGAAGGGTTTATTTTGCTTACATTTCCACATCACTACCCATCATCATAGGGAATCAAACAAAGCAGGAATCTAGAGGCAGGAGCTGATGCAGAGGCTACGGAAGGCTGCTGCTTACTGGCTTGCTCCCTATAGTTTGCTTAGCCTGCTTTCTTGTACAACCGTAGGCCACCACCCACAGTGGGCTGGGTCCTCCCCCATCAATCACAAATTAAGAAAACACTTTACAGGCTTGCTTGCCTATAGCCCCATCTTATGGTAGCATTTTCTCAATTCCTTCCTTTCAGACGTTGACCTAAAACTTGCCAGTACAAACTTCCCTCTACCTCTGATGAAGCAGGTGGACAAACTTGTTCTCACGTTTCTTTGAAAGTGAATCATCAGTGGGAAGACTCACAGTCACTCCTTCAGTTCCTGCTCCTACTTCAGTAGTGGCTGAAGGGAAGCTTGTTATCCTACTGTGCTATGGAACATCGTAAGTGAGTCTTCCTATCCTGTTGCCTCCTGGACCCATCACCCAACCTTCCCCCACTTCCCCCTCCTTTGGACCAGACCCTGGTAACCACTGTTATCAAGCTTCTGGCTTTCCTCTTTTGCTAGCCCTTTCTTTCATCTTTTTGTTGATTCTGTGCTCCCACTGGGGACCCTGAGAGACATCAACATAGTTGTTACTGCTGGATAGAACTTCGGCTATGGGGAAGTCTTGTTTGAAGAAGAGACCCTGTATCTAAGTAGGTGTTCAGATGTATTCCCTATGGAATCCAGGCTTCCCTCTCCCCCAACAAGTCACTTAAAGTATCTTTTTAAGTCAGTTGGCAATGAGAAACACCCACAGTTACTCCTTACCCAAGCCCACATGCTCCCCTGAAAGGAGCTTTTAAAGATATACCAAAAATGCCATGCTGTGGAAATCAGCAAAGCTGTGCAGCGCAGGGATCATAAACAGAAGATTTTTATTCCTGAGCAAGCAAAATGAAAATTCAGCAAACAAATCGAAGAATCAAGATAAAGACCCAAAAGGCGAAACAGGAACTTGAACTATATAACAATGAACATAAAACCAAATCCTCTCAACACCTGGCAATTATATTGGCCCTGGAGTGAGTCAGGGTGACAATGCTCCTAGATACAAGAGGGAAGCATTCACAACAGTAGAAATATTGACATGCAGCTTGTGTGTAATCTACTGTTCAACATGCTCTAGCATGTTCCACGTTCCTATACTAACTGTATGGTACTCACACTTGACACTGCTTCCTTGATTACCAACATGGACAAAAGGAGAAGCCTAGGGTTGGAGCCAACAATGTGGGCAGTTCCGTTTAGCACACAGTGGTTGGAGCCAACAATATTGGCAGTTCCATTTAGCACACAGTGGTTCCCATCACTTGGGGCGTGATACGTGAGTTGCTTTTTCTTTTTAATGTCTTGTGTGCAATCCAACTTCTCAATTATGACAGGAAAAAAATTCATGGTCTGCCATTTTGGAAACACACATGTTCTTCCATTACTGCCTGGACTCAAAGGATTTCCCTTTGCAGGGTTGTTGATGGGAGATTGGGAATCAATTGAATGAGTGGTTCAGAATAAGAGCATTGTTTCTCAAAAGAAGTACATGGGTGCAATAAAAAGAATGATACCACTGATAAAGATGGAGGATGGATTGTTAGGACCAGAACAAGCTAAGGCCTAAAGTGAGTTTATTATTTGATGTGTTAGCACAAAAGCAATACCTGAGTGTGGGTTGATAAAATAGTGGACATGTGGGGCTGGCGAGATGGCTCAGAGGGTAAAGGCACTTACTCTGCAATCTTGATGATGGGAGTCTGATCCCTGGTGTCCACATAAAAGTGGAAAGAGAGAATGGACTCCATAAAGTTGTCCTGTGAACTCCATGTGCATTCTCCCCAACACACACACACACACACACACACACACACACACACACACACACACACACACACACACCCCACAATGATAAATAAGCAATTTTAAAAGTTACAAATGTCATCAAAAGCATAGTTTAGAAAGTCATGGCCAGTTCTGACTTCACTGAAACATGGACTTCCCATCCATCCACGTGGAGCTCACCGAAGTGTATGTTTTTCTCACTTACATTTAGGTGAAATTCTGGAGAATATTTGGTTCTTCTGTGTTTGTGCTTCAAAGTATCTGCCAAGGGACTTATGAATCTACTACTGTCATAGACGAGATCTACCTGGCACACAAGCCTTTTTTGTTGTTGTTCTGGATTTGGGTTGGCTTTCTGTTCACTGCTCAAGTTGTCTCAAATTTTTTAAATTATGATTTTGTGCCTATGGGTGCTTTGGTTGCATACAAGACTATACACCACGTGTAAGCCTGGTGTACTTGGAGACTGGAAGAAGGCATCGGATCCCCTGGAACTGGAGTTACAGATGGCTGTGAGCTGCCAGGTAGGCACTGGGAATTGAACCCAGGTCCTCTGGAAGAGCAGCCAGTGCTCTTAACCGCTGAGCCATCTCTCCAGCCCACGCTTAAGCTGTCTTAATGGGGATTATTTTCTGGCCTTGTTCCCATACAGTCTATCTCCTAGACTGGGGATTCCTCCTTGTTTGATTTATATTATGTTAAGAAACATTCCTGGACAATGTTCTGGTATGTAATGGACGCCAAGAATTGCTGTTGAGGAGTCCCTGAAACATGTCTCCGTCCCATCAGCTCTTGCTGTTTCTCCTTGATTGCTACCTACATTAGGCATAGGTTGACCAGCGCTTGTTCATTTTTCCCTGTCTGGGCTAGAACAGGGCTGCTCCATTTCTGACAAATTGGAAGCTGCCGCACTCAGCCATTTCTCCCCAGGCTATGCTTTTCCTCCTTCTAGATGTGACCCCTTGTTTGGATCTTGTCGTTTTGCTTGTGTGGCACCTTTGTTCACAAGGTCTCGGTAGATACCCTTATAAAAAGAATTGAATATTGTCTCCATAAAAAGAGTAGCAGTGGAGGGAACTGATAAGACTGTTGTAGCAGTAACACGTAAACTGATGTGCTTGGTGGAGATGTCATAGAAGTCTATGGAAACCAAATAAACAGATGGTCCTGAGCGTAGAATAAAAATACAGAACAGCTATTGTAAAGTTCATTTTAAATTAGAGTAAATCAGGTTTTCTGCAGGGATTGAGTCTTTACTGAACAATGAAAGATTTCAATTCTTTTATATAATGCTGAGATATGTTTTTATTGTGAGTGCTGAGATATTTTGGAGTTCTTCAAGGTTTTTTCCAGTTCTTTGTTAACAATGGAATTCTTGGGATTTAGATGGGCAAATGCCTTTCCAGAGTGAGGTGTATAGCTTCCTTTGCAGCTAGGCTTGCTGTTTTAGTTAGGGTTTCTATTGCTGTGAAGTGACACCACGACCACAGCAACTCTTTTTTTTTTCCCCGTTTTTCTTTATTAAGAAATTTTCTACTCATTCCACATACCACCCACAGATCCCCCTCCTCCCTCCTCCCACCCCCTGCCCTCTCTCCCAAGCCACCCCACATCCCCACATCCCCCAAATCAAGGTCTCCCATGGGGAGTCAGCAGAACCCGGCACACTGAACCTAGGCAGGTCCAAGCCCCTTCCCACTGCACCAAGGCTGCACAAGGCATCACACCACAGGCACTGGATTCGCAGAAGCCTGCCCATGCACCAGGGACAGATCCCAATCCCCCTGCCTGGGTGTCCTGCAAACAGTTCGAGCCAAACAACCATCTTCCATATCCAGAGGGCCTAGTACAGTCCCATGGGGGCTCCACAGCCACAAGTCCACAGTTCATGGGCTTCCACTAGTGTGGCTGGTCATCTCTGCATGTTCTCCCATCATGGTCTCAATATCCCCTGCCTGCAGAATCCTTCCTCTCTCTCATCAGTTGGATTCCTGGGGCTCAGCCTGGTGCCTGGCACCATGGCAACTCTTATAAAGGAAACATTTAATTGGGGTGGCTCACTTATAGTTTCAGAAGTTCAGTCTATTATCATCATGATGGGGAGCATGATGGCTTACAGGCAGATGTGGTGCTGAGGAGTAGTAGCTGAGAGTCCTACATCTTGTAGGCAACAGGAAGTCAACTGAGACACTGGGTGGTATCCTGAGCATGGGAAACCTCTAAGCCCACCCCCACAGTGACACACTTCTTCCAACAAGGCCATACCCACACCAACAAAGCCACATCTCCTAATAGTGCCATCCTCTATGAGATTATGGGAGCCAATTACATTCACACTACCACACTTGCCATATAATGAAATTCCAGTAGATGGGATGCAAATGATAACAATAAGAAACATTTCCATGAAGTTTTCTTAAAGGAAAAATCTCTCTCTTTTTCTTTATCTTTTTAACTTCAAGGTAAAGAAATAGAGGTCATCTGCATGCAAATAAGATAGATGCTATATGAATCTTTTTTTGGCAACCTAAGTCATAAACCTGATAATTTAAATATTGCCTAATAAACTTTTCTTAGACATCATCGTTATGCTGACCATGAAAAAAATTTCAAAATCATTCATCTAGGAAAAACTCATTTCCCACCAGAGCTATTTGTTTAATTGGGACAAATGACTAATTCTACTCAAAAGACCAATCCTATTATCACATCTAAAAATTCATTCTCTTCATATGTAGGTGAAGTTTTCCTCTGAAAATTGATCAAATAATTCTCATGAATTTAAATCCAATTACCAGCATTGGTTTACAACGGTTGTTTTCCTGGGCAGTTGGATGAGATGCCCCACTCTCAGAGAGAGCTCAGCCTCTGTAATAACAAGGAACACCATCCATCAGCTTTGCAGAATGGCAAACACTGCGTGGAAAACAGCCCCTAAACAAACAGTACATGTGGGCATTGACTTGCTAACGGGAGCATGCTGAACTTATTTCTTGCCCACCAATCAGTATGAATAAGCCTTAATCAGGTGACAATGCAGTGTGTGTGTGTGTGTGTGTGTGTGTGTGTGTGTGTGTGTGTGCGCGCGCGTGTGCGCGCGTGCATGTGTGCGAGTGTGTGTCGGAGAGAAAGAGAGAGCGAGCTTGATTTACAAATGTATTTTTCATTTTCATAAAATGTTCATGAGCTTATGAGTTTATTCCATCACTTAGAGAGCCACTGGCTCCTAAGCACTCGGAAGGGTAAAGGAGGAGCCTTCATTCACTTATCAATGGGGAGAATTTGGGTTTTGATGCCCCTCCTTTCCCTCTTCTTACTTCTAGATTCCTGTGTATCTTCGTCATATACTTTAGAGTAGGACACATAGTTCCCCACATGACATTGAGTAGCATCAGCCAGACCTAAAGCATGCCTGTCTTGAATTATAACTATAAAATAAAATAATTGATCAAGATGGCAAGACCTTTGGATGAAGCTGGCAGTTTGATGTTTCCTTATTAAGTTTATAATTTCAACAGAAGTGAGTCTTAGGAATAGTTGCCTGAGGTGACAAACTTTTTTTTTTAATATATATTGAGTCATTTATTGTAAAGCATAGTTTTTCTCTTTAGTTATTATTGTTACATATATACATTTATAAATACAATCTACCAAGTCCATATAATGTTGCTCACATGTATATGTTTTTAGGCCTACACAGTTCATTGGATCATCCATTAGGTGCTTATCCTTGGGGAAGCCCAATAAAATTTCAACATGGCTGCCTAAACAAGACCTGAATAATGACAACACCAGTTGATGTGGACAAAGGACACAATGTGGACAGAGGACAATGACTGCTGAGAGAGGCGATGGATTTTATAGCTAACAGGGTCATAATAACAACGTCAAGGAATGTCATAACAAGATCAGAAAGAAGCACAAAGAAAATATAGAATGTGAAGAACAGGCTGAGTTAAAAAGGGAAGAAAAAGCTTTCTACACTGAGTTGCTAAGGTAAGTCTCATTGATGTTTCTTTATGACAACAGTGATTCTTATTCCTATAAGGGGCTGGCAGCATAGGCCAGAAGACACAGTTGAATTCTGGGACTGCTATCAGGCTGATTAACTGAAAGCCAGAATTTGCACAAGCACAGAGTAAATTGGAGAAAATAACAACCATCCTTTCAGGTTATGGAATCATAGCTTGACTGGTAGAGTGTTGGCCTAACTTGTATGAGGCCCTGGCTTCAATCATTGACTTCTTGGTACCACACACACACAAAACTAGAATGGTAGTGCATATTCTTCTTTTTTTGTTTGTTTTTTGTTTTTTGAGACAGGGTTTCTCTGTGTAGCTTTGAGCCTTTCCTGGAACTCACTCTGTAGCCCAAGCTGGCCTCGAACTCATAGAGATTCACCTGCCTCTGCCTCCCAAGTGCTGGGATTAAAGGCATGCGCCACCACTGCCTGGCTGTAGTGCATATTCTTAATCCCAGTACTTCAGAGGTGGAGCAGGAAGTTTAGGAGTTCACAGCCAGCCTGGGCTACTTGAAACTCATCTTAAAACAAATCTCTAGGCTGCCAAACAAACAAAAATACCCCATGAATCTCAGTCCCAGAAGATGATATTTTTTATGTAGTTATTGACTGAAACTTTTCTTCATGCAATGTATTTTGAGCATATTCTTTCCCACCACATAACTTCTCCCAGATCCCCGTTACCTCCTTACCAACGAACTTCATGTTCTTCCTCTTTTAAAAATTAAACCTCCAAATAAAAACAAACAACTCAAGGAGACAAAAAAACAAACAAACAAACAAAAAAACCAAAAAAAAAAAAAACCTAAAGCAAAGCAAAACAAAAAACGAAAAAGCATACAAAACACAGAGTTTGCTTTGTATTGACCAACTACTCCTGAGTGTGGGATCTGGCCTGGAGTGTGGTTGATATAACCAGTGTTACTCCATTGTAGGAAACTGATTTTATCTCTTTTCAGCAGATACCATTAGCAAACAACTTCTTGGTTAGGAATCTGCTTGCCCTTCTCAGTGTTAGGATTTTGTGGCTTGAGCGTCCTGGGCGTGCTATCATAATCTCAGAGAATTCTTATCAGTCCTACTGTGTCTAGTTGAGGTTCTTTCTACCACCTCTGGCTCTCCCAATCTTTCTGTCTCTCCATAGATCCCTGATCCTATAGGGAGAGTGGGATAAAGACATCCTATTCAGGACTGAGCACTCCAGAGCCTCTCACTTAATACTGTTGTGGGTCTCTGTGTTAATAACCATCTACAGCAAGAAGAAACTTCTCTGACCAGGGCTGAGCAATGCACTTATCTATGGATATAGCAATATGTCATTAGGAGTATTTCATTGCTGTGTTCCTTTAGAAGAACAATAATAGTAGCTTTTCCCCTCAGGCCCATGACCTGCGTGGTTTCTCATTGTGGCCACTTTTTTTTTTTTTTTTTTGATTTTTTTGAGACAGGGTTTCTCTGTGTAGCTTTGCACCTTTCTTGGATCTTGCTCTGTAGACCAGGCTGGCCTCGAACTCACAAAGATCCACCTGACTCTGCCTCCCGAGTGCTGGGATTAAAGGCGTACGCCGCCGCCGCCGCCGCCGCCGCCGCCGCCGCCGCCGCCGCCACCGCCGCCACCACCACCACCGCCCGGCTCGTTGTGGCCACTTTAACAGTGTCAGTTATGGGTTCCAACTCACAGACTGGGATTTAAATCTGATCAAAAAGCATATGCATATTTTAAAAAAGCTGTATACCACACCTAACTTGTCAGCTGTCACTGGGAAAAAAGTGTGTGGGAGGGCAACATCTCGCAAATCAAAAGATAATGATGATACTTAATTTACCAACATTTACAGGTAATATAATCCTTAGAGTGCTTAAATTTAATGTTAAAGTTAATTTTCTTCACATACTGCATCTCCTCAGAATTTGGGTGAGAGGACTCAAGGCTTAAGAAAAGTCATGGGCACTAAACTAATACCCCCCTCCAATTTCCTGAAAGCGACTTGAAAAATGAAGAAAAGTCAAGTTCCTACAGGGCATGCGCCTTAGGGGCTTGCTTGGTGTACACATTATTTATTAGTATGTACAAAAAGGCAGGAGAAGCATATTCTCCCATGCTGAAAATTGTATTTATTTGAATCTTTATTTGCACAAGTCTTAAATAATTCTTTGTTTTAAATTTGTTCTGATTAACCTCTAATTCCATTAGCAATTAAGCCCCAGTAAGGCATGGCTTGCAACACTCTCAGAAGGTAATTTACAGGGAACTGCTGTTTCCAAGCAGCTGACTAATGGATGCACAAGATGGAGGACATGAATGCCCCCGAGGTCAGCAATGCCCAGGTGAAAATGCCACAGTGATGAGACAAAACCTGGCCCTTCTTTCTCCTGCCAATCTGGGGACTAGAGATGGTCAGGCTGGGTTCCCAAGAGCTGGGGCTGTGTGTGGGGGAGCTACTGTCCCGAGGCTGTAGGACATGGGGCACTGGTGTGGAACAGGAAGAAAGGAAGTGCTGAAGGTACCAGCTTAGGAACCTGGTAGGACTGGAGAGAACTGGTGGGTGTGAACTACACAACTGGTCAAACCAAGTGAACAGGTTTGGGAGGTGGGCGCTTGTTTGCAGGCGTTCAGAGGCCACCTGGCTGTAGCTGAAGCTGGTTCAAAGTCAGGCCCTCCCATTGAGGAGGGCTTCACTGTACGTGGTTTCCGGTCGCCTCACTCTTTTCCTCCCTGGTTTTTCCACAAAGCCCTGGGAGAAGGGCAAATCCTGTGATGCTGTTCATGGACATCCTCTCATCATATGCCCATTACACTGACCTCTACTCCAGTAGAAACAAAACGCTTTGATGTAAAGGTTCGCAAAGAGATTGTGTACGTTGTCACACTCAAACTGTAAAACTTAGGATTTTTTCTGTTCTTTCCGTTTTTGCAAGGCTTCTTTACCCCTGCAGTTTGGCAGAGACATGTGCAATGAAAGAAGTGTGAAGGTGGTGGTGGTGGTGGTGGCCGCAGCAGAATTGTTAGTGCACTGGGACCACAATGATGAACACGACCACCACAGTGAAGGCTGACAGTCCCAAGTGCTACTCTCAGGAACAATGGCTCCAAGAAGGGAATCCAGACCAGTGTTTTAAAGTGTCTACATTTCACTGAAGAACAAAAATATGAAGCTGAGACAGAAAGTATTTTAAGGGGCTGGTAGGATGGTCCAGTGAGTCAAGTACGTTCTGTGCAACCATGAGGAACTGAATTGGACCCCCAGCACCCACATATAAAGCCAGGTGCAGTGACATGTGTCTCTAATCCCAACTCAGGGATGAAATCTACACCATCAGTCTCTCTCTCTCTCTTTTTTAATTTTATAATTAATTTAATTTTACATATCAGCCACAGATTCCCCTGTCCTCCCTCCTCCGCCCCCCTCCCCCCAATCCAACCCCCATTCCCACCTCCTCCAAGGCAAGGACTCCCCTGGGACCATCAGTCTCTTAAAGTCATTTAGAAATTGTGTGTGCATACGTGTTCCTATGTAAGGGTGCGTGCATATGCACCCATGTGAAGTCTTCTTGTTGGTTATCCACCTTGCATTTTGAGAAACGGTATCTCACTGAATCTTAATGTCACCCATTTGGCTTGTCGGGCTGGCCAGTGAACTCCTGGATGCTTCTGTCTGTGACTTCTCTGAGTTGGGGTTACAGAAGGACGCCCCTGCACCTGGCTTTTTATGTGGGTACCGGGGATCAAATTCAAGCCCCCAGGATTGAACAGCAAGCAGGTTACTCATCAAGCTCTCTTCAGCTCCTGATAAATCATTTTTTTTTGGTACCTTGCTGGACACGGGATAATATTCAAACCAGTAGTGAGAAAGGGAGTGGTCATCAGAAGAGATGTCAGCTGCGGTTGCTGCAGCTTTGGGAGTCACCTGCTCTGCCTGGTGCTGTGGCATCTGCAGCCTCGTGGTCCAAGGGAAGCAGATCAAGGGTGATCAGGCAGTGAGGCGACATTGTGAGGGCTTAAAGTGTCAACTGTTTACCCATCACTGTTGATCTGTTTCCTTTTTATACCAACTTACCAGTCCACCAGCTTAGCTGAGTATTAGCTCTACCATATGGAGACAGCATGCTGGTCCTCAGCCCTCTGCCCCGTTAATGGGACAAAGTACCCCTGAGCACTTGAGAACTGCACAGAGCTGGGCTACTGCTACTGAGGTCCCCTTTCCCTAAGAGGGTCTCACTATGTTAGCCCCCCCCCCCCCCCCCCCCCGCAATCCTTTTTTCAGCAGAGCCTTACTATGTACCTAGGCTGGTCTCACCCTCAAAATCCTCCTGCCTCAGCCTCCGGAGGGCTGGGATTGCAGGTGTATGTTGCTACACCTCAGCTTGGTTGTTGGTTTCTGAGTGTCAACATCCTTCCATGTGCCTTCCCCGTGTTGATATTAAGTTGTTCATTTTAAGTATGGTCTGGAGAGTTCTACATTTATGATACTACAACATTGGAACAGTCTGGTAAACTCCTTGTGTTAGGTGGAGAATTGAAAATCAATCATATCTGAAATGTTTTGAGATCTTCACATGGTTTTTGGAAGCCAAATACAAAAAAAGGCAATTTTCAAATTCAAATCCTTTTATCAGAGTCTAGCTCTCCACAGAATGGCCTGCATGAGGAGCTGAGGGAATGCTAACTGCCAACATGTGTTTTTGTTGAAATGTATTTGCTAATGTAAACAACTTATGTCTGCCTGTGGCACCCAAGGCTGTCACGAGGAGCTTGCCTGATCCTCGGAGAATGCTTCTTTCACAGAGATTAATACATGAAAAATCTGCAACTCATATTTCTGTGCTCAAATGTGTCTCATGCAATTAAAGAGAAAGGAACTCATTTACATCAGGCTAGCAGTTCGAAAATTTCAACATCTGATCAATAGAAATGGAAGGAAGAAAATTCAATGCAAATTGGGGGAAGCAAACTGAGAAAAACAAATGAATGAGCCCCTCCCTCTTTTGTGGGACTGAAGCATGAACCTGGAACCTCGCATACTAGGAGAGTGCTCTACCACTGAGCGTTACCTCAGGCCATTCTACTCTATCTCCGGATTTGTTTACTGAGATCCTCATTTTTCTCAAACGTAAAGTTCCCCCTCCCCACTAATGTAGCCTAGTAATATCTTTGGTGCTTAGGTAGATAGCAGCTCTTTGTATCACCGATTATCCTAAAGGTGTGCTTCTTGACGTGCCCAGAGTCTCCTGGGAGGAGATTAAGCACAGCGTTTTTTAATTCTAGATCTCTGAGACTGCATTTCTACCAAGTCCCCAGAACAGGCCCTGCTGGTTGGCTTCCATGATCACACCCAAGCAAGGCAAACACTGCTGAGCACTGATACACAGCCGAATTTCGAACACTTGGCCTTTCCATCCAGTTGAGGCCACAGCTTTAGCAATTTGCACTTCATTGTCTGTGATGGGTCCTAGGGAATGGGTGGTGCTAAAAAATAGTCTTCTAGTGGCTCTAAATGTCTATCAGGCAGTGCTGAGAAGCTGTGTGAAGACTGATCGCTGGTACGGGATTTATCATTGGCTAGTAGTTGACTGAATAGGAAATAAAGTTGAGTATGGGAACATTGTTGGCATTGGCACAGAACCACATACATTTTTTTTTTCTTTTTAAAGCAACTGTAGTTTGTTGGAAGCCAAATCTGTTTTTAAAATGAGTGCTCACTATATCATATGAGGCCTCCCACATGTGTGGGAGCCAGGTCGGATTACTGGCTCTACAGACTTTTCTTTTTTTTTTTTTTTTTTTTTGGTTTTTTCAAGACAGGGTTTCTCTGTGTAGCTTTGCACCTTTCCTGGAGCTCACTTGGTAGCCCAGGCTGGCCTCGAACTCACAGAGATCCGCCTGGTTCTGCCTCCCGCGTGCTGGGATTAAAGGCGTGCGCCACCAACGCCCGGCTCTACAGACTTTTCTATCATGAAAATTTTAAAATGTGAATTATTTTGCATTCATGAAAAAGTACCGGCAAGCAAATCCTCATCTCCCGTCAGTGTAGGAACCCGGCCTTCCCTCTCGTCTCACTGTGAGGGGGTGGATTTATCACTTCGTTTTTATCAGTTGTACCATTTTTGTGATCACAGGGTGTATATTATTTGGAATGTTCTTTGCAGTATTTATGCTTTTATTACTACTAAATTGAAAGGGAAGATTTTGTTTATACCCATGTTGTTGGTTTGACATATTAGGTAGGGAAAAACCTTAAAAATGCATGCCTTTCACACACACACACACACACACACACACACACACACACACACACACACACGAGTGTTAACATGTGAACACAACAATTCAAGCCCTTTAAAATAATGGTGAACTCAACTCCCCACTGTCTCCTGTGGGAGAAAGGGGTGAGCAGAGTGGCACTCCTTATTCCCCAACATTCTCTTTGCTGCCTCCAGTTTCTAAGTCCCTTCTGCTTGTCCAGTCTTTTGGTTCAAAGGTCAGTTGGCTGACTGCTGGTGCTGTCTTTCAGATAGTACGTGATTGATACAGAGAAGGTGCTGTTAAAGTCCCAAAAAGGCTTGAGGGCGCCCCCTGGAGGTGGAGACACTTTACAGAGCACTGGTCTGGGAGTCAATTTGCAATTTGGATATTTGCAACTTTCTCAGCTTGTGTGGCTCTACAGTTTTGGGGGAAAAAATCACTTAACTCTGCTAAACTTCATTTTTTTTTTCTTAATCTGTGAAAGGAATCACATCTACCTCCCGTGAGTTTATTTCGAGGATTAAACCACAGAGCACAGATGTGACGTTGATGAGTCTGTCCTTGCTCGTGCCAGAGTGCCTGGGACAGTGCCAGCTTGTAGAAGGCACTAGATGGAATCGTCCAAATTAAAACAAGCTCTGTAAATTCTTGGAGCAGCAAGTCAAGGGAGTGGCCCTGAGTGGACAAGCTTTCAGCCTCAAACCCTGCCTTCCATGCCCCTTTCCGGGCACAGCTCCACGGGTGTAGTTTATAAAACCAGACGATGAGAGCAAACGCTGATAGGATTTCATTCTCTGGAGGAGTAAACACCTGGTAATCATAGCTCATCTCTACAATAATCTTCAGATAAAGAATGCAGAAAACCCTCTTTATGGTGACAATATTTCCATGGTTCCTTTCTTAGAACTGCAGAGGTCATTGTGTCAGTTGAGAAAGAAGCAGGAGCTGAAGCTGGGGATTGAAGTCTTGGGTTCTATTTATTCCTGACAGTACTGTGGTACCTCATGCTTTATAAATAACCTTTATTGACTTAACTTTGGGCATGCCTCAGGTTACCAATTATAATTACACCAAATACTACTATCTTGTTCCTTCTAATAATAACATTTTTCCTTTTTGCTATAAATGTGCACTGATACAGTTGAATTGGTTGAACAGGATGAATTAGAGTGAGGTGTCGATGCTTCATGTGTCAAGTGAGAAGACAGTGAAGATGGAAGCCAGCCAGGTTTGGCTGTGGAGTGTTAGTGTTCACACGCTTGGCAAAGGATCTTCATAGAATATTTTGGTTGAAGCAGTTTTAGCATGGCACACAAAGTTTCTTGGTTAATGAATGCTTATTCAGTATGATAAAGCCAAGGGAATGGACATAGGCATATATGTGAAGTATGGGTAGAGTTTTTTTTTTTTAAAACAAATCTTTATACTCAATTTGATGAATGATAGCTTTGTGTTGATGCCATTGTGCCAAACTGGCTTGTTGGTTCAAGCTTTGTTTTTGGTAACCAGTCAATATCAAGTGACAAATAATTACATCATCATGCCTTAACATTTTCACAGATAATTTACTTTTGGATGGATAAAACGTTTTTATATGGATATGTATTACTTTAACATAGTGTTTTGAAATAAACAAAGACCTCCAAAACATACTTTGAAGGGAAATCTAAGACTAATTAAAGAATTAGAAATTTCTGACTCTGCCAAAGTAGGAAATAGAAAAAAAATGATTAAAAAAATTAAAAAACTATTTTCCCCCCACCCACCCATACCACTGGTCTGGATTTCCCAGGCAACAAGCAACCCTTCATGCAGTTGTAAAGCTGGTCTTCAAATATAAACTAAAGTCCTGGTCTCCATTACTGTTGCTGGCTAGAAAACTAGAGTCAGTGTTATCTCTAAGTTTGTGAAATTCAAAAAAAGCAGCTCTGTGGTGGCAGGGCTGGAATTTTATAGCCTGGGTAAGGAATGCCATTGAAGTTGTCAGACTCATAAACCTCTGATGTTTAGGTCTTTGGGAGGGAGAGGCACAGAATGATGCTGGAAACCCAGAGCTCCACACCCTCAGGATGCTGCTTCTGTCCTCTGGTGCCACAAGTTTCTACAACTTCAGATCAGGGTCTTCTTGCCTTGGGTGCCTTGTCTACAGGGTGAAATAATTGTGGAACTAACACTTTAAGGTCTCAGATGAGGGCTTACTTTCTCTTGGGAAGCTTCCATAGAATATCTGATTTTTGTTTTTGCTTTTTTTTTTTTTTGGTTTGTTGCCTAACTTAAAAAAAAAATCACCTCTTTCACTGACTTCCCTATCCCTATTCCTTACCTGAAACTCTGTGCTTACTTACCATGTGGTTTTCTGATTTATTCTCTTTCTGTTTTGCTGCTGTCTCCCTTTCTCCTAGATTATAAATTCTACCTCAAGCTACATTGCCCTGTAGTTAGCTGCGGTGCTTATAGTCTTGTAGCTAGGTATAGGTACTCAATGCCAGCTTCAGGAAAAGGAATGGAAGAATGGATACTGTTCTTGGTGTTGGAGGACAGGTCTACACATGTAATTGTTACGTGGTTATTATTATTTTTACATGTAAATGCTTGTGTGGCGAGTGATACCGCCTTATTAGCATGACCCAAAAAAAAGGGAGAAGGTCATGGTGGTGAATGATTCTTTAACAGCCAAAATGATTCATGGAGGTATGCACGCTTGGAAGACATTCAACTGCTGGTGTGACAGGCAGGGTACAGCTGTCCTAGGAACTATTGGACTGCCTATACTCACAAAAGAGGGAGGCTCTCTTCAATTCTACATTCAGATAAGGACACATCACATGGTATGACATGCCAGGACAATCCAGATGACTTTGAACCACCAGGGCTAGCTAGCTACCCAATCACATACCGTACTAACACCTACTATATTCTCACTGTATCTAAGATCTTTCTAAGCACTTATACAGTTAACTCAATTGGTGTTCGGAGTAGAGATAGCCATGAATCTAATTCTAGTGATATTTAGGGCACATTGCCCAAGTTTACATAGACGGAAAATGGAAGAGGCACATTTCAAGTCCTAGCAGTCAGTCTTCTTGCAATATAGACCGATACATAGTCTGTATCTGGGGACTAGGTCCACTTGTATTCTCAGAGAGGCAACTAGGAAAACCAGCTCTTGGCTCAATCATTCAAGCAGCCACCCATCAATATTTTGAGCTACAGCTTTGTGCTGTTGGATCATCAAAACAATGAATGTCAAGGTTGTGCTCTTTGAACCTGTCAGTCATGCAAGTCAGGCACATTCTTAGAAAACACCCAAAGACAGGCTGTGTGGATTTATTTGCTTAGCATGGGAGTATCATTTCTCCCTAGATACTGAGACTTAGTCCTGCCACCCTGGTGGTAAGTGTGAGGAAAAAGATGTTTGTTGACTGCTGTATGTCTCAGCTGAAATGATATTGGTTGCCAATCAGCTTAGCTACCTCTGCTGTTCCTTTTAGGACAAAGTGTTCAAGGAGAACCAGCTAGATAACTTCTGAGACAGAGCAGAGATTTTTGTGTGACCAAGAAAAGGATCAAAATCGTAAGAATGACTTATATATTATTACAACCACAATAAAGGTTAACACTTCTTATATACTGCGCAAAACATACAACCCCTGTTGGTTCTGAGAACACATTTACCTATTTCTTCTTCACACTAACAATATAAGGTAGTTACTGTTCTCTCTTTAGCTTTCTCTCTCTTTGTGCGTGTGTGTGTGTGTGTGTGTGTGTGTGTGTGTGTGTGTGTGTGTGTGTGTGTATGTGTGTGTATGTAGGCCAGGGACGAACCTTAAGTGTAATCCTCAGGAATACCATCTATCTCCTTTGAGACAGGGTCTCTCATTGTCCTGGAGCCCACCAGCCATGACATGCTGGCTGGTCAGGGAGCCCCAGGGGACTTCCTGTCTTTAATTCCTTAGCACTGGGATAATGACTGTATGCCACCACTCTCCGCATTTTTATGTGGGCTCTAGGGAATCAAACCCAGGTCCTCATGTGTACAAGGCAAGCACTTTACTGACTGAGCTATCTCCCTAGCCCTATTTTTTAAAGACTATATTTTATAGATGATAAAATGGGGGGGGGGGCAGAGAGAAACAAAAGCAGCCTTGCTAACAAAGGGCCAATTCTGGGCTCCCATTTACTTCGTCTTGATGGCTCTGTGGTTTTTACTCAATGCTGGAGATGGCTCCAAGTGTTTTTCATATAGCAACAACATGAAGTCTTCATAATTCACTGGCTTCAAATCCAGAACAACCGAGGCAAAGTTGGGTTGGGTAATTTGTCAGGAAAACACACAAGTATTTCTGACAAGACACCTGTATGGCGTCTGTCTCATCCTTGTCGTGTAAAGGTTTGGCTCTGGAGAGGCTCAGGATGACTTTCTCTTATGACTTAACCAGGACATGCAGGGTTTGGCATTCATTTGAAGCATGGCATTAATCACAATAATACCGATCTTGTGGGATTGTCAGGAGGATTACATATGACAGTTGATATGCAACATTCAGCACAGGGCCCAGCACGTTGTAAAAGATTCGATAAACGTTAATTTAGGATCTTACCAGCATTTATCAGTTTTTATTTACTTTGGAATTAGAACTACATTCCAATATTTGTTTTTAACTTGTTAGTTGGGTAGTTTTTCTGTGCCTCAGTGTCCTTCCTGGGAAAGGGAGGAACTAGTAGTATCGACCTCAGAGGACTGCTGTGACGACTGAGTGGGAAGATCTATTTAAAGAGCTGAGAACTGTGGCAAATGCTCAATTAATGTTTGCATCTATTATTAGGAGATGTAAGGGAATGGAGTTGGGAGGGACACAAAGAATGTTTACTATGGAGACTTCATGGTGTAATTAAATATGGGTGACTCAGAGGGCATGGCCAAGAGTAGGGGCAAGAGAGCTGGCTAGGACGAACTGACCTCCTGCGGGCATCTCTCCCAGGGCTGCGGAGCTTGCACTTAGAGCTGGGCAGCCATGGGTTCTACTTGATACTCTGCATGGCCCAGGCAAATTATTTAAATCACCCTAAGCCTCTGATTCCTCATCTGTGCAATGGGGATACTATTGCCACCCTCATGGAGTTGTCGAGAGGATTAACCGAGATATTGTGTGTAATTCACTTGGCACCATGCCTGGCAAATAACCAACTCCCAGTAAAAAGGTAACTTGAAGTTTCTAAAAGTTGTCATGGAGGGCGCAAAACACAGCCCCATGACTTACGCAATCACGTAGCCATTTCTGAGTAATTCAAAGGCTACTCCTGTGTTCCTAAGTACTTTTACTACGAGGCTGGGCAGTGTGCCGCCCTCACTGCTAGCAGAACCCTGTGGTTCCAGGACAGGGGGACTTTAGAACTAGAGGGATAATTGGCGGAGTAGAACAAGATTTTTGAGATTATTCAAACATTTCCTTTAATGAGTGGGAAAGTTATGTCAAAAGTCTTTAAGGGATTGGTGAAGGTCGGGAGCCCAGACGTGGTAATAAAGACCAGAAGCCCTGTCTCCTTGTCCTCGTATTCAGCACTCTCCATGAAGTTAATGAGTAAATTTCTGTCATTTTAATTGTGCTTTTGCAGCATGTGGTGCTAAGTGTGGCCCTAGCCCCTGGGTAGGGTGCTGATGCTGATTTAGACTTCGAAGAGCACCCGATTTAGGCAGTTTTTAGTCATAAAATCTAGTGATTGCCCCCTTCTTTGTGAAATATATATGTGTATACGAGCTCTTTAAAAAGATATGGTTAGATCAAGTATAAATAGCCCATTGGAGGTACATGAGAGGTAGCAGGATTTCAAAAGCAAAACAAAATTAAACAAACAAAAGCTAACACAGCCCAGCAAAAACCAAACAAAACTGTCAAGCTACCATGACCCTCCCTCTATTTTTTACCAGTCTCAAGAAAAAGTTTTGTATTAACACAGGAAATCATATATACTGCTTGAAATCACTTAAAAATGCTTCTGTACAAGAGATCTACATTTGCTTTTTTTTATTTCATCATTATCTTAATTCTCAAAATCTCATTCATTAGATAAATGATCCTTATTTTTAAAATCTTCCTTCAAAAATGGAGAGATGACTTGATGGCTTATTAAGCCATCTAGATTAAGGAGCTGTCACCTGTCAGATAACTGCCAAGTCTAGAATTTATGTCACTCTATCAGATGAATCTAGAATTCACATCAGCATTGTCAGTATCTAGGCCCAAAAGACTCACTTGATATATTGTACAGTAAAAGGGCCAGGAAGAGGGAGGAGAATAAGGAAAAGTCGAATTTTATTACATTTATTTATTGTGGGTGTGTACGTATGTGTGTGTGTGTGTGTGTGTGTGTGTGTGTGTGTGCATGTGTTGAGGGCAGAGGACAACCTGCGGGCATTGGCTCTTTTTGCCCTCCCCGTGAGTCCCAAGGTTCAACTCAGGTAGTAAGGCTTGGTGGCGAGTGCCTTTACCCACAGAGGCATCTCAGCACCTCTGTGTTTTAAAAGTTAACTAAAAAAAAAAAAAAAAAAAAAAAAATTGCAGCCATGACTAAACAAATCTTTGTAACTTAAATAATACGTTAAAGTATCATATGTATTTGGAACTCAAGCCAAAATAGTCCTCCATTTAAAGGTAAAACCAAATAATGTATACCATTTAGGATTAATTTTAACTGTAAAGGAGGAACACAACCCTTTACAATTAAACTGGTAACAATACAAAAATTATTTCTTGTCTCAAGTAAAAGCAGTGTAGAGTGGGAAGAGGAGAACGGGGCTCCGGAAGGTCCCACCAGGGGGGCAGACTCCCATCGTATTCTCTCACCCCCTGTCCAGAGACTGAAGTCTCTCCTTAGCCGCAGGAGTGAAGTGTGTCCGAATGTGGCTGTCTGGGAAGTGACAGAGTTTTTCACAGCCTTCCCTGAAGCTGGATGTGGAAGCTTTTCCAGAAAAGGTGAATGGACATGCTGAGGGCGGCTCTCCCTTGAAGGTCTTTGGACCAGGCTTTCTGTCCCTCTGGTTAGACAGTGGTACCTCGAGAGGCTTTAGAAGCCACACACACGCAGACAGCAGAATCCCGAGATCCTCAATTCCTGTAACGACGGGAGCAAAACCAACCTATTTCCTAGAACCTTTGCTTTGAAGTGTTACACAAGAGAGAAGCAATGTTTTCCACGTCACGAAGTCTAGGGTGTCTTTGTTGCAGCAACTTAGCCCGCCTTAAGAAGATCTGACTTACATTCTCATAGTTACCCAGGGACCCAGCTAGCTGCTGGAGCCATGGTCCATCTCCTCTCCAGTCAGATCTGGGCTTTCAGTCAGGAAGAAGGAGAAAGCACCAGGACCCAGAACGGGCTTGGAAATGACCCCCTTAACCACTCCTTGAGTAGCACTTTGTTATGTGGTCTCACCTAGCTGCAAGGAGTCTGGATCACATGATGCTTTATTTTGGGTAGCAATCATACACTCAGCAGAAAAAAAAAATTAGAATTCTACCCCCCAAGAAGGACATTATTATCGAAGGTGAAAAGCAGCCAGATTCTCTATCACAAATGGCCTTTCAAATTTTTTCAAGGGAAAGGCAAAAGGTAAATCATTTCTAGTGACAGCCTGAATCATTTGACCACAACACAATGTACTAATGAGGAATACAGCTACCTTTCTTATTGCAAATTTCATTCTTCACCCCACCCTGTGTGTGTGTGTGTGTGTGTGTGTGTGTGTGTGTGTGCGCGCGCGCGCGTGCGCACATTGGTGAGAAGTTGACAGTAGGGCTTGGCAGTTGTGATACAGCTGCTGAAGCCCATGCTTTTGCATGTTGCTCTGTCCTAAGGGGAAATGCTGTTCTTCTAGGATTCTGTGTCATCTTTTTCCCAGAGCTGGAGATGTTACAGATGTTGCATCTTCCCCGTGGGAGATGGCCTGCCAGGGGATCTCACTCAGCTGATGAAATATGATTCCACATGGCTGCTTGTAGTGTTACACTGTGGAGCATTTTCTCCAGGAGACACTCTCTTCTTTGGCGATTTATATTGTTAAACCCTCAAGTAAACTCAGCTTAGGGGTTTCTGACTGGCTTCCAGACCCATATTTAATGTTGCCTTATACAAGATGTTTGACAGCGCCTTCAGTGTAGTATAACTACTGAATGGTATGTGTACATGCTCTGGACAGCAATGAGGACCTCAGCTTTCTTGTCACATGGGATGTCTTTTGTGCTCTTTGATGGGGGTATTATTAATCTAAATGAATTGCGTGCATATGCTCAATGCCATTTTAATTGGAGCCAGGTACAATTCATTTTAACCCTGGATTTAATGTTCTTCTCCTTTATTAATGCAGTGACTGCTTAGGATAGGTACATGAGAGAGAACTCGAGTTGAGAAATGTGCTCAGAAAGATCGCTTTCATTTTCTCATATCTCAAGCATTAAAGTGATATAATATTTTTGCTGTACCGAAGGCTACACGAATTCCTAGAAGGGGGACAGGGGCCATGTATTTCTCATGGACTGATACCTTCCTGTAAAGTAGGCAATGTTTCTTGTGTTCACAAATCAGTTCTTGCCCTCATGTTAAGGTAAGAGAAGGTGCTTAAAAAATACCAGTTGTATATTCATTCAGGGGCAGGTGACCTTACAGCAGGTCTTTTGTCAGCCGGTCTGAGCTTGTGGCTCTCAGTCTCTGGGGAGTGGCCAGCGACAGTGCCTCGTAGTGAGAGTGTAGTTCAGATTGAACAGGAGTCCCCAGTGACAGCAAATACACTACTGGGCGGAGGGGTGAAGGGGAATCCTGTCCCAAGTGACTCTCTGCGTCTGTGGCAGCAGCAGCTGGCTGCGCTTTGTGTCTGCTACAGTGCAGGCAGAGTATTTAGCTGAACCGATTGTATAATTTTGTGTGTTTCTGTGAAGGGGACGAGCTGATCAGATATGTGACTTCTGTTAAAGAAGACCTTCTCTGAGGTCTGAGAACCGCACTAACCTATGGGGAGAGAGATACAAATTTAGAGGGCAGTTTGATACTATGTTCATTTAGCAAAGTATTAGTAATAGGTTCACTCACCTGGGACCTATCAGTTGTGTCCTCAGACTGGCAGGGCATGCCTTATTTTTCCCACCTTCTCTCTGCTGGTTGTAATGCAAAGGCAGGCTAGAACCAGGATATCTGTGATGGGGCAAAGGCTCGAGGGATCCTGGCTTCTTGGCACCCCAGAACTCTCATACATGTGGGACTGCTTTGACCACCATGTGAAAGAAGTGAACTTACATTTGCTACTGTTATTTGTATTCTATCTGTTTCTACAAATAGGGGCAGGGATGGACATAGTCCTTTCTTGGTGCCATCCCAAGCCTTTGTTTCAGTTCCAGATGCTGTTAGTCTTAGGGATAGATGAACTCACTTCATCATCACTGTTCCAACTAAGGACTACTCTTGTTTTTCAGTTTTATTTTTATTCAGCCTGAGGTCTGACACAGGAAAAAACTCAGTCTAGACATTGAGTGGAGTGTGGGAGGCATTGAAAATCAGATTTGCATGCATCATCCCTAGATGATGCAATAAAATATGTTTGATCTCTCTAACCCAAAAGCCTGTTTTGGTGTTTATGTTTTAGTGCACAGGTCATGTCTTGATAGAAGAGTATCAGTTAGGAGTCTGAGGACTGGAGAACTACTAATCCTGGGCATACTATTTACTAGTGTGGCTCAATTCCCTAGTCCGATTGAGATTTGCATATTCCCGACTCTACTTCCTGCACAGTGCCTCCAAATAAATAACAACAACAATAAGAAAACAGTACTTCTTCCTTCCTTTCTCCTTTCTTTTATGTGTGTGTGTGTGTGTGTGTGTGTGTGTGTGTGTGTGTGTGTGTGTGTATGTGTGAGAGAGAGAGGGGGGGGAGGGAGATATGTATGCTCATATGTGGAGGTCAGAGGTTGACATCAGGTATCTTCCTCTATCATTCTTCACCTTATTAGTTCACCTCATTAGTTCAGACAGGGCCTCTCACTGAATTTGGAGCTCATGGATTGGCTAGATTGGCTGATCATCAAGCTCCTAGGATGGTCCTGTCTCTATATGCTGTACTTACTATGTGGCTTTAAAAAATATATAGACTATGGGGCTGGAGAGATGGCTCAGAGGTTAAGAGCACTGACTGCTCTTCCAGAGGTCCTGAGTTCAATTCCCAGCACCCACATGGTGGCTTACAGCCATCTGTAATAGGATCTGGCGCCCTCTTCTGTATACATAATAAATAAATCTTTAAAATATATATAGACTATTTAAATTAATTTTTTGAGAATTTCATACATGCATTCAATGTATTTTGATCATATTCACCCCCAGTCCTCTTCTTAACTCCTCCCAGATTTACCCTCCATCCCCTCCAAATTTTCTATCTTCTTTTGCTAATAATTCATTGATTCCAATTTGTGCTGCCGACATACTAATGAGTATGAAGACATCCGTTGGAGTGTGGTTGTCTACCAGGGGCCACACCGTTAAGGAAAACTGACTTTTCTTCCTCGAGAAGCCATCGACTTTAGTAGCTCCTCTGCTGGTAGTGGGAGCTCATGAACCACCTCCTTCTCCCCATGAAGTACTGCCTTTCCTCCAAATCCACAGAGCAAAGGTTGGCTGGCTGAATCTTGTGCAGCAACCACAGCTGCTCTGAGTTCATGAGTGCAGTATGCCTGTCATGTCCAGCAGATACTGTGTCAGGACAGTCCTTCCCAAACTCTGGTTCTTTCTGTCTTTCCAGTCCCACTGTCATGTTAGTCTCTGAGCTCTGTGGGTAGGGGGTATGATAATGATATCTCATTTATGACTGAGTTCTCTACAGACACTTATCCCCTGCACTTTGACCAGTTGTGAGTTTCTGTGTTAACTACTATCCATTGTACAAAGAAACTTCTCTGATGAGATCTGAGAACTGCACTCATCTTTGGGTAGAGAGGCATAAATTTAGAAGGTAGCTTGAGACTATGTCCATTTAGCAAAATAGTAGTAATAGTTTCACTCACCTGGAGCCTATATACTCCCCATCCACGGGTTCTTGGCCAGTTCTACCGTACCAGGCATGTGTTTCATCCTATGGGATGGGTCTGAAATCCAACCAGTGGCCAGTTACTCTCACAACATTGGAGCCACTCCTGCACCATGGACACATCTTGCCATTCCACAAGCAGCTTTTTATGTGGGTGCTTGGGATCTGAACTCAGGTCCTCATGCTTTCACAGCAAGCTCTTTACCTACTGAGCCATCTCCTGGGACCCTCTCATTGCATTCTTCCAGTTCAGGGAAAAGTGAGAGGATAAGCCGTGGAAAACCATCTAGCCCAGCAACCATGGAGGCCGGCACCGTGCTGAGCCAAGAAGCATGTGCATGGATGTGTTCCAGCTGTCCTCCAGTGAAAGTGGGCTGTTAACTCCCAGTCACACATGTGGACTTGGATCTCATGTCTGCTAAGCAAGACTCTCAATAATTTACATATGTTTATACCCTTCCCTAAGTTCTCCCTCCTGTCTTCCCCTTTAGCTATCTGTTCATCCAAATCATTTCAAGTTTTCTCTACAATGATGTTACTGACATTAAGAAGCAGCACAAATGCTTATCCAATAGCATGTAAGACTATTTCATAAATTCTGGATGTAAGGAGAAAGGAGTTAGCTGGTTCATCCTTTACTCCCTTCCACCAGGTTTCCTCCTCTCTAGACTCACATCTGGGATTGCCATCTTGAGTTTACACTGAAGAGAAAAAGGGACTGGAGTCTTGGTGACCTTTGAACTATGATGAAGGATGGAGGGAATGAGTGAATAAAGGTAAATTGCTTATCTGGCACAGTCACTGCGTCTGTGATACAATGCAAATTTGTGTTTGCATGGACTGGCAATTAAATGCCCCTTCGTCAGTATCTACCAGATGATTAAAACTACAGAACAGATGTAAAGGGTTTGAGGAAAAAGCAAAGGAAAGAAGCAGCTGCCACAGGCCCTGGGAATGCAGCCTGGAAACCAGAGATGGAGGAAGAGGGGTGAGCGCAGGAGGCAAGGCTGGTGCTGTGTTACGCCAGCTCCTGAGGCTCTGGACAATATCTTGTTCAGAACTGTACACTTCAGGCTCCCTAAATAAATCACTGAGAATTATTTATTCCTGCCGTGTTCTCTAGGCTGCTTTTCTCTCCCCACCCCCATCACATAAGAAGAGTGGGTTCCTTAGAGCTGGGCATTGGTAACTTTCACGCTTCCCAAATGTTTTAGTGAGTCATATCTGAGTCCCATTACTAACTAGTTTTTCTCTTATCAAGCTAGACAAAACCGAGTGTGCCTCACCTCTGACACAGTGCCTTTTGATATTATGGGGTCTCACCCTTGTTCAGTAGCCATCTTTATTTGATGTTTCTTATTAATGAGTAGGTGTTTAGATGTTCAGGTTTTTAAATGCAAAACCCCAAAGTGGAAATGCTTTCGAATTAGGGATCTCATCAGGTACTGCAAAGTAAACAGTCAGAGGAAGTTTCCAACAGTTGCTGGGTCAGAGAAAACCCCAGTTTCACCGCTTTCATTCCGGGCTCCCCTCCCCCCACTTCAGCGTGTCAGATTGGGAAACACAGGAGAAAGATTAATCATTAGTGAAAACACACCTTCTGCCTGTCCCCCTGGCCCCAGAAATTTGAGTGAGTCAAAATGTGTACCATTCATTTAATTGCAGGGTCAGCTTTCCCCACTATTAATGTATCAGCCTCCCCTTCTCCCTGGTGCTCCCATCCTATCTTGTCAGCCTTTATCCTCTCTCTGTCACATTTCAATCCCTAGGGTGCGTGGTTTTTTTTTTTTTTTTTTCAGGAATAAGCTCCCCTCATCCCTTTTGGCATTTATTCTCTTTACTTTCTATAGTATTGGTTTTAAACTATTCTCCACAAATAACTCAGATTATTTTTTAGATACGTTTTCACACCTCACATACAAGTTTCCAAGAAAGGCTAAGGAAGGGTTCCTTTTGGTTTTGCTGTATGGGTTTTCCAGTAGTTGGTTATCTCAGTTAGCTAAAAACCTGGGATCAAAGTTTATCCCCTGCTCTTATTCTTTTTTTCTTCCTTTTTTCCCTTCTCCTTTCCTTTCCCAAGCATGTCTTTTACCCATCTTTCAGATTGGCACTCCTTGGATTAAGAGTGTGGGATACAGGTGATGAGCTGACATCTCAGCTTTGGGGACCTCACAGCTACAGCTTCTTCTTCTTCTTCTTCTTCTTCTTCTTCTTCTTCTTCTTCTTCTTCTTCTTCTTCTTCTTCTTCTTCTTCTTCTTCTTCTTCTTCTTCTCCTCCGCCTCCTCCTCCTCCTCCTCCTCCTCCTCCTCCTCCTCCTTCTCCTTCTCCTCTCCCTCCTCCTCCTCCTTCCTCCTCCTCCTCCTTCTTCTCTTCAGTGAGACAGATGTCCTCAGAGAAGATTCCGGATGGTGCTCATGAAGGAGGAGCAGGAAACTCTGAGTTTCCAAGGAATCTTGATGCAGATTCTGTGAGGCATGATTCAAAAATAAAAACAAATTGGACTTGGGAAATGCAAACTGAAATAAATATGGGAGCTGGCAACAGGTGGAGCCAGAAAGGTCTGTACTGTGTGTAGATGAATTTAAGTCTTCAGACCACAGGCCCTAGGGTTTTGCAAGTACAGGAACCTGTCTGGTTGGACTTAAAGGGAAAGAGCACAGAAAAAGGAGGGCTAGAGGGGGAGAAATTAAACACTGCCATGATCCAGGATATACCCTCCATAATCGATGGAGGCAGAGGGCAAAGACGGACTGAAGCAACGAACCTGAAACATTCAGATGGTCATGTGTAGTTGAGAGATGGGAGGAGTCTCCCAGCCCCCGGAGTTTTCTCTTGGGTGATCTGGTGCCCTCCACTGAGACAGGTAGTACTCGAGTGTGGAAGTGTCAGGGAGGAAAGATACTGACTTCTTGGAGTTAAGTTAGAGAGACTGCATCATTGCAATCACCAAACATCTTGCCAGAAGAAGCTATTTCCAGGAAAAATAAGGAAAGAAGTTAATTAACAATTATTCTACTTCAAGGGAGAGACCTCAAAACTGCCATGGAAAAGAAACTGATCAGAAATCAGAGAACGAAGAGTGTTGTGGGAATGCACATATCACCAGTACTTTGTAACACTGGCTGACTTAAAATAATACAAATTAAAAATTTCATCAGTAGTATTGCCCTACGTTTTGGGAGCCTAGGAAACTCCACGCCTTCCTCCTCTGAAGTAAACTGTAGACCTGTTTTCCTTGCGCAGCTTCAAAGGCCCACAAACAGCTCCATCATATTGCCCTTAAGCTTCAATTCTGTGGTCAAGGGAGGTCTTCCTTTACAAGATGCTGTGTGACTACAGAGGATGCAGGACCCTGGATAGTAACTGTGACAGTCAGCCCAGATCTTCAAGTTACCCATGAGAAGTGCTTGAGAATCGGGGGGGGGGGCACCACATCTCTGGGGCTACATTCCGAAAGGATCAATTATCTGATCAATGTGATGTCTTTCCAGAGAACTGGTTACCCATGAACTAGATTCATGCTGAGCTAACAGCTGTTTCAGCCCCTACCCACCCACCCCCCATTGCCCAACCGGTGCTTGTCTGCATGTGTGGAATTCTTATTGAGGGTTTTTTTCCCTGAGCTGGTCAGCTGAGTCAAAGGACTAGCTGGCTCAGTTTGATATGAATAGGATCATATTTACAATGCAGATTTCCATAGCTACTTTTTTGGTTAATTATCCAATATTTTTGTTCTCATTCTTACAAAAGAAAAATATCTATAGGCCACAGAGTTCTTTCTTTTTCTCTTTCACTTCCTCTTTCCTTCTCTTTCTCTCTCTCTCTCTCTCTCTCTCTCTCTCTCTCTCTCTCTCTCTCTCTCTCTCTCTCTCCCCCTCCCTCCCTCCCTCCCTCCCTCCCTCCCTCCCTCCCTTCCTTTCTTTTTAAATTTCAAATTGTTGAATAATAATAATAATAGCATGGACAGCATTAAAATCTTTGGAATGTCCAAATTTTCTGGAAATAAATCATACTGTTAAGAATTGCTAGGCATTTTAATTAATTCATAAGTATAAGAAATAAGAAGTCAAAGTTCATTTACACATCCAAGGAAGGCATATCTCTTTGAACGATGATTTGAATATTATGAAATGAAGTCAAATTTCCAAAACGTATGTTCATGGAATTTTTGTGTTGTTAAGGAACCCCCCTTTACAGTGACCATTAATATGAATTAAATATTACTTCATCATGAGAAGTCTAATGATATTATTTTGGCAAACAGACACAGGTTCATTTCTTAGGCTATGTTATTAATTTTGTGTCATCACAGAAGGTAGCCTAGTTTTATTTTGAGATTGTTTTATTTTCCCTGGACATTTGGGATGGATAGCTCAGCATAACAAATTATCCTATATGCTCTAGTTTCAAGTGTTTAAAGTGGAATCCAAGTTTTAGCATCAGGAACCAATTAAATGATAGTTAGATCTGACTGAAAAATTAATGGCTCAGAACAGAAACTGTGTAGCATTTTTTCAGTGTTTTTTTTTTCCCCCTTCTGAGTTTCTGTTTTAAATAAAAGTCTGGATAGTTACCAGTAAAATACAAAGCATCATTTTTTTTAAGACTTGTTGAATACAAATGGAGCCCCACCCCGACTTAAAAGTCCCTTCATGATGGCTGCACCCACAGACTGCTGTTAAACGCTGGGTGTTTATCAGCTCTCACCGGGATGTTAAGACTTTGGCTATGGAACACAGCATTGTGGGACAACTAAGGTTTGAAATGCTACCATGCTTCTTCCTGGTGAGTGTGATTTGTCTTTGAATAAACCCTAAAATGATTATCATTTTAGAGTTTCTGCACAGATTGGTGACAAGAGCGTCTGATTTTTCTCTAGAAATCAATCAGACTCACTAGTAGCTTGAACTAAGGCTATACAAATTTGCAGAAAAAAAAATATCGATGTTTGGCTTACTGACTTGAACCTTGTTAGTGTGCCTTGACTGGTGGCCTTAGGTGGTACCCTCTCCGGAGGGTTCAGCCTTGAACACCTGGCTGCTGTCTCCGGCACTCGACACAGAAAGCTAGTACAGGACCTCCAATCTGGCTCTAGTCCAGACCTATCAATGATCACTTAGCTTGTTGCACATCTTCAGTCAGTCGCTTTGCCAAAAAAGATTTCATGGCTAGCAATATCAGAAGCATTTTGTAATTAAATTATTGTCGCTTTACTGGAAAATCTCCTTCTACTTGCAAAGAGCGGAGTGTGTGCTCACTTCCTCTCGCCCTCCTCGACGTGTGTGCTCCGGGAAGGCACTTTTGGCTGTCTGTCTTTCCTGCTTAATGGTCTCCACACCACAGTTTATTTTGGTTGGGTTACTCCAGCCGTCATTTTCCAAAATCCCTAAACGATGACAGAAGTCATTTGATCTTGAGGGGCACGAAATAAAAAGAGAAACAGGAGTTTCTTTTGGACCCTTTCTGGGGGTTTCTAAGAAGGGAAGTTATGTGATAAGAATAGGGTCTGTGTTTCCAAGCTGGGACACACCATCTTCACCTTTCCCCCAGGGAGCTAGGGGAGTATATTTGCGATGTGGAAAGGACCTGTGCCCTCCTCACCGGCCACACGTATTTTCCCATCTCATGCACGGGAACTGTCACTTGTGCTTCCAGGTCTGTCTACGCCTTTTTCATTTGGGTGTGGCCTTTGTCCCTGGTTCTTTGTGGTACAGCGATGACTGACTACAGCAGGTGTTCACTGTGTGATTGCTCCTGAGTGGATGAACATGTATGTTATCGTGGTCCTAGACTTCTTTCCTGTCAGATCTACTCCTCCCTCTTCCTCAGCTCTACTGTGGGCCTTGGGAAAGCTGACTGCAGTTGCCTGAGTTTCTCAGGCTCCCAAGTCACAATCTCACTTCTGATGTGGACAACAGAAAATGGCACTGGGAAACTGTAGGGTAGCAGAAAAGGAAACAAACAAACAAACAAACGAAACAAAACACCCTCCCCCCCCCAGCAATTCCATCTCCTATAAATTCTTTGTATCTAATTTTGTTTTAATTACGTACTTGGTGTTCAGTAGTGCATTATGATACAAAGTTGGAATTACACTTCATAACCCTTAAATATGCTTAACAAAGAAGGAATTGCGGCAGGGCATGGCTGTGTATGGCTGTCATCCCAGAGCACCAGATTCTGAGGCAGGGCAGGACAATTGTGGGTTTAAGTTCAGTCTGGGCTATGTAGTGAGACCCTGTCTCAGAAATAAAAAAGAAAAGGAACTGGAGAGATGGCTCAGTAGTTAAGAACACTAAAAGGAACTGGAGAGAGATGGCTCAGTGGTTGAGAACACTGACCGCTCTTCCAGAAGACCTGGGTTCAATTCCCAGCAGGGCAGCTCACAACTGTCTGTAATTCCAGTTCCAGAGGACTTGACACCCATGGCAAAACACCAATGCACATAAAATAAAAATAAATTAATTTAAAAAAATAAAAAGAAAGGAAGTGGGGGGAATGTATCCTTATCCTTCAGAAGCATATATAATGGGCAAGTGTCTTTACTCATATTGTAGAATCTCAAGGGTAGAGTAATAAGTCCTTTGTGTGATCTTCTGCTTCTGCTTTCTAGAAATACCCGATCTTTGCCTCTTGCCATGGTATTCTAACCGTCCTGCTACTTGGAATTATGGCAGCATATGGTAGTCATACCTTTCTGCTACACAAGTCGTTGATAGAGTGGTCGATGTCAGTGGGTTCCTATCAGGCACTATTGATAGCAGCTCCCATTGACAGAAAGGATGGGGGGTTCTAACAAAGGTACTAACTGTGTGACCACTTTCTGAAGATAGGGAAAAATGTTTTGTGGGTTGTTTAATTTCTATCTTACTATACTTGGATAGCTACTGGGGTCAGCAAACTAAGTGGCCAAACACCATTAGACAGCACCCCAAATTCTATCACTTCAAAATTCATTTTTTTAAATAAGGACTCCAGATTAATTCAAATTCACATGGATCTATTTTTCTCGTTTCTCAGCTTTGAGGCTCATCTTTGTATTCTGTTGGAGGGTTTGAAGGACATGAAATGTGCCTTGTGTTGGATTATAAGTAGTGGTTTCTCTTCTAAATAAGCTTGCAGTCCACCCGTACAGCTAACAAGGAACATTGGATTTTCCAACAGGTTAATTTCAAATCCATGAGTGAATTTGTGTCAGCAGGCCCTCTGCCCCCTTTTTCTCCTATGTGTTTGAATACATAGTGAAGTACAGTCTTGCAATGGTCAGACACCTCTGGCCACCAGGGACTGTTTTAACATATTGGCATGCACAATTAATAAAACAAGACATTTCATAGCTGGTCTAATCTTGAGCATGTACGGTTCTGTGTTTAGTCAGGGCACACAAACAAAACTTCTCTTCGGGGAAGAACCAACGTATATGCAGGATACAGTACCACATTGTTTCACAGGCAATACTTGGGCTTCTCTTTAAAGTTTGAAATCTAGACCACCATCTCAGTGTGCAGTGAACACTTAGGGTTAAATTTTCTCATGACTTCCTAGGCTACAGGCTCCCATTAGGTATTCCGTTCTCATTCGATAAAAGCTCTTGGCTCAAAATAAACGCCATTCTGCAGTAATGAGCTTCAGGAGCCACTGGACTTTGCCTGGATTTTAGAGGGTGAGTTGACTGTGAGCAGTTCAGCCCCTCCTTAGCCTTCTCTTGAGACACTAATTACTCATCACGTTTTCATTTTATCCTTTTTCTTATATTTCAAAAAATGCCAAAGGTAAAGATTTTTGAAAAATGAAGAAACCGCAGAAACACCTGAAAGTATTTTGTTTTTTAAATCCGAAGACCCAGAGAGTCAAATGAGAAAGAGATAATACAAACTTTTGTCTTGCTTCACCTGGCTATAACCAGATCAGCTGAAATTGGGTATTCCAAGCTTCATCCAGAAGCAAATTTCTGTAGTTGAGTCATAAGCCCCTGAAAAATGGGGTTTATGAGGAAAATGTGGAAAGACCCTCAAATTTAGGACAAGGCACAGCCATAATTTTCCAGGCATTAGGCTCCTGAAATAACTTTGTATGAAGATTACACTGGGATTTGTCCCCCATTTTGTAGAAAATGCTTAATGGTGAACTATATTTTATGCACACAAAAAGACTTATTTCATAAGACAAGCGGCTCAAGGACTTTCATTCCAATATTCAACAATACTATTACTAAAGGGCTCTTTCCTTCTACTCTGATAATTGAGTGATCTTAAGTGATATTTAAAAGAAAATACCACTCTGCTGAACTTATGTGTAAAGATGGTATGTGATAGAACAATTGAAAGTTTTAAGTGCAATGTATTCCGTGTATTTGGTATGCCGTGAAACAGAATTGATGGAGTGTAATAATATCTTAAATATTCTGTTCTGCAGCAACCAAGAAAATGAGTTTTTATTTTTGTTTGTGTCAAGCAATAGCCAACGTGTTAACATTTGAGTGCAAAAATCTCTAATTCTGTGCAATTCTTGTCTGTTTTATTTCTTTTCCATTTCTTTTTCTTTTTTCTTTTCTTTTCTTTTTTTTTTTTTTTTTAACAAGCCTATGCAATATTTGAAAAACTTCACAACAGGCACACACACACTTTTGGCGACTCATGACAGGTTATCTCATCAGGATCTTGTCCGCAGAAGTGGGTGCCTCTCACCCCCAGAGTGAGATGCACAGGAGGCATCTTGGGAACCGAACAGGAGAAACCCAAAGGCAAGCAAGCAAACAGAAGAAAACCCTGCCGAGGGAAAAGGCCATAGGAGGAAGGATGTGGCGGTTCTAGGAAAACCTCTTCTTTCATTGTATCATGATTCATTTGTAAAGAGGAAGTGGATTCTGAGTAAAACACTTGAAATACTCTCTCACGGGGAGAAGGCAGGTCTTGACCAGGGGGTCATCTTTCTGGGCGGCCATCTTGGCTTTGGTTCTGCCTTGGCCTTCCAAAGACTGTTGCTCCTTTGGTGTCAGGGCCAAGTGTTTGCTCTTCAATCCTGGGATGTTGCTCCACACCGGCACAGCATTCTGGAGGACTCTGCCACAGATATTCTGGAGAGTCACAGCCTCCATCTGAAGGAAGCAGGTTGCGGTGACTTGGTCATCCTCAGTCAGCAGCAGATTGTCCACAGCCAGAAGAAAGGCCTCTGACTCCCTGGGGACCGAGCATACTGCAGGATCTGGTGGGACTGGAACATATACCAGCCAGGGCAGTGGTCACAAGAGCGACCTAGTGGCTGTGTCGAGCTCTACCCGAGGTCAAAGGGACCCCACCTCTCCACATCTCTCCTCACAACATTCGTGACATCTTCCAAGTACCTCACTCTTCCTTCTTCAGAACCACAACCTCTTTCCAAAAAGCCCAAACTCTCTAGCTCTTTCTCAATATTTCCAAAGAGACTCAGTACCCGCACTGGCTGTCTCTTCCACGCAGACACTGGCTTGTACACCTCCAGAGGGCTTGCCCGCTCTAGACCATGGAAGGCCTTCAGCTGGTGACGCCACTTCCTTTGCCTGGGCAGCAGTCCGCTCCGAGTGAAAGGCAGGCACAGGAAGGAAACCGAGCAGGCCATGGCATTGATTCACTCTGAGGTCCCGGGGCCCACCAGGATACCCACACACTCGAAACAGTAGCGTCTGGTACAGTCGGGGCTCTCACAGATGGACAGGGTGTCCCCCGAGCAGCCGATGGAGCAGTAGCTCTGGTGCCCATCCTCATCAAAAAAGAAGAGGGTCTCCAGGAACGTGTCCTTACACTGGCACATATTCCTCCCTCAAATAAGGGGTGCTGCGTACACACCTGGAGACTTCCACAACAGAGGCAGAGGTCTTCGATGTTCTGTCGGTTCACAGTGACTTCATACCTGATCTCTCTGCCTGGTGGAGGTGAGGTTAAGGACAGCAGCTCCCTTGAGTCTTCCAGTACGATGTCCATGCTCTGCTCATCATGGCAGGGTTTCCAGCCACTGCTCTTCCAGGTGGCTGGCAAAGTCCAGGCTAGAACTGCCCAGAGTCTCCAGGTCCCAGGTTCCAAGGGCTTTGGAGCAAGAAGAAAAATTCTCCTGGGAACCCATGGAGGTTGTCTGCTGGAAGGATCTGTGTCCAGTGGATGGCGGGTGGCTGGAGGTTTCGGGAGATGTGTCAGCAGGGTCGTCAGCACCCTGCAATGCAATGAGAGATGATGGGAGGCAGGTGTAAGGTGCTCGGGTGGGTTCTTCTGGGGCCTAGTGGGGAATTATGGGGAGGAAGAGAGAGGGAAGGTTAAAAGGGACCTTAAGGCAAGTAGGGATCTCCCATTTCTTTTAGACTAAGAAAAAACAAGCCCACTGCTCAAAATTTAACATATAAGAATGCTCAGATTCTCATATTACATTTTGGTGATTTAGGCTTTTTCCTTTTATAAGAAAGGGAAATATTAACCTCCATCTTAGTTTAAAAATTAATTCTTCACATATCAGATACCTGATTCAAGCATAGTTTCCATAAAAATATAAAAGACATATCTTCCTTTGAAACATTTGAATAATTTTTAACTGATAAAATGCATTTATTGTGGATAAATGCATATATTTATTCTGGATAAATATTTATGATATTTTCAAATATGTATACATTGTTGAATAGGGAGCAAAGTTAGACAGAAGCTGTGGGTTAGTAACCCGTAGGAAAACCTATCACTTGTGATTGGCATGCAAAGAGGAGGGGACCGTCTTGTGGGACTGAGTTCTTCACTACAGGTCCTGGTTAACTCTAGATGCTGTCAGAATTGAATTAGCTGTAGGACACCCATTTGTCTACAAAGAGTGGAGGATGGTTTGGACTGGTAGAAAACTGCTTACATTTTCAAGGTCAGAAATGCTGAGAGAACACAGAAGGGTTAAAAAAATCACCACTCAGCTCTTTTTTTTTTTTATACAAATTGCTAAACTTTAAAGGGAAATTACACGAATGTCAATGCAGTTTATGATTCTAAAGAGTTTTACCTTTTAAAAATAAATCCCTTAAGCAGTTTTGGTTTATTCTATTGTTTAATTTCTTGACAATAGTCCTTTGTTTTGCTTTTGTTTTTTAAGTGGGATTTGAGACAAGTTCATGTTTTCTATTCTTTGTTAGTCTCCAACTCTTAAAATTTTTTTATTAGATGTATTCATTTTATTTTGTGTGAACGTTTTGCCTGCATGTGTATATGTGCACCACATGCATGTGTGGGGCCTGCAGAGGCCAGAACGGGGAACAGAGCCTCTGGAACTGGAGTTAAGAATGGTTGTGAACCACTATTTGGTTGCTGGGACCTGAACCTGGGTCCTCTACAAAAGCAGCAAAATGCTCTTATCCACTGAGCCATCTCTCTAGCCTCTATCCTCCAACTCTTGATCCTCCTGCCTCAGCCTGTTGAGTGCTGGAATCCGCTGTGTGAGCCCCCATGCCTGGTTCTGGTCTCATCTTAGTGCTGTTGTAGTGATTTTCTTTCCACGTTAAGACTTGCCTAGTTTGTATGAAACACATCATTATGGAGCCATAGATGTGAAGTCTGGAATTCTGCTTCAGCCTCCAGAGTTCGGAGATCTTAGGTATGTGCCACCATTGCTTTATTGTTATTAATTATTATTATTTTTAAAGTCAAAACAGCAGTAGATATAGAAGTAAACAGAATTTACTCTTGGAAGCATCTTTACTATTTTGCCAGGTTGTTGGAGTGAGCAGATCCTGTCAGGAGTTAGAGTCTCCAGTTCTCTGGTCATTGTGATAGGGTGAATCATGGTCCCTAAGGACATTTTTGCCATTATCTCTGGAACCTATAAATGTTAAATTTTTGGAAAAAATGTCTTTGGTTTTGCAATGAAGAGATTATCACAGGTTATCTTAATGGGTAATTACAAATGTCCTCACAAGAGGGACAGAGAGAGACTAGATACACAGAAGGTCATACAAAAGCTGATCATCACAAAACCCATTATAATATGTTGCCATTATATCTGAAGGGCTTCAAGTCTACGTACTACAGAGATAATTGCATACTCATCCCTACCATGGTCCTGTTAAGGATCAAGATATCAGCATGGGTACCCACCAATGAATGAACTGATAAAGAAATACTGTAATGTAGATTATGGAACATTATTTAGCTTTAAAGAAAGAGAAGCCATATCATTTACAAGAAAATGGATGGAACTGGAAATTACCATGTTAAGCAAAATAAGCAGACTTAGACATATGCTTCTTCTCCTATGTGGAATGTAAAAAGGATGGTATGAAAATAGAATGGTATTGTCAGAGAAGAGAAAGGGGACAGAGATATAAAGGGGAGTAACTGGGATAAGTATGGTCCAAGTGCATTATACACATGTGAAAAATCTCAGTGAAACACATTGTTTTGTATAATTAACACCTATTAATGAAAAAGAACCTGCCAAGTCCTCTGAGTATATGTCATGGCTTTCAGTTTAGCATTTTTAAGAGTCTGTGAATGAATTTCTGTCTCTTCTCTTGAGACTCCTCCTTTTCTTGGTTTGCCTTGTCCAGCTTCGATGTGATAGTTTTTGTTCTTATTATATTTTATTTTGTTATGTTTTGTTGTTATCTCTTTGAGGCTACTCTTTTCTAGTAAGAGACAGAAAGAGTGAATCAGGATGAGAGGAGAGGGGGGAAGGACTGAGAGAAGTAGAGGGAGGGGAAACTGTAATCAGGATATAGTGTCTGAGAAAAAAATCTATTTTTTATAAAAGAAGGAAAAGAAAACCTCAATAAAAAATCCAGGAAAAAAACATTTAGGTATGTATTGGAGAGACGCTACTCTCCAGAGGAATGGAGGCAGAAGAGGCAGGTAATAGAGTCACAGGGGGACTTTTTGGGGTGAAGTTGACTCTGCTGACAACCGACTATATCCAGGGTGAGGGGGAACTGGTTCAGATGCAATTGCAAGAGAATAATTTTGGTTGCATTGAGACTGTAAGCATTTCTCACAGTGACTGTTGAAATCAACACATTTATAGAAGTGCTGTCCTTACAGAGGGAATTTTAACTTGTTCTTATCTTGTGATTGGAAACACCATTTGATAAATGTCAGGTGAAGGGAGTGTTTTCTTTTCTTCTTTTTTTACATAGTATTTTTATTGATTATTTGGGAATTTCACATTATGCACTCTGATCACACCCACCTCCCAGTCCTCCCAGGTCCATCCCTGCCACTTTTCTGACTCCCCCCAAAAAAAGAAGAGAAAGAAAAAAGAAAGGAGTGTTTTCAGTAACTACATGTTCAATGGCCACTTGTAATTTTTTTTTTTTAGTATTAATTTATTTTAGCTTTTTGGTAATAAAGCAAAAAGGAACCCAAGTATGAGGGCTCAGATACAATCCGTAAACTTGTGTGGCTGAGGCAGGAGGATCACTTGGAGTTCAAGGCCAGCTTGGACTTTATGGACTGCATTTCAAAAAAAATAAAAAAATAGAAAGAAAAAGAAAAAAAAGGAAGATTTTGCTTTCTTGAATTTGTCAGACATATTCAGAGTCCTTGCAAGAGTGAGGAGTTTGGGCAGGATTTGGGATGCTTCTCACGGACCCTGACACACATTCATGCTAATGGCACATTGTAGGTTTCGGTTACCAAATGATGATGACTTACAGGACTTCACCACTGCTGACTTCCAGACCAGGTGATGTTGCTTTGGATTCCCAGATCTTTGATACTATATATGGTGAGATTCGTTCCCAGCTCAGCGGCTTTCTGGTCAATTCACAGGATCCATGTGTGGGGACACAAAACAAAACATTGGATTTTGCACCAGGTACAATGAGGAAAAAAAGATGGTTCAGTGGACAAGGTGCTTGCTGCCAAGCCTGATGAGTTGACTCCAGTCTCTGGGATTCAAGAGGTAGAGAGAACTGACTCCCGAAAGTTTTCTCTGACTTCAGCAGGCATGCCAAGCCATGCATGCCTCCCTACAAACCAATGAACAAACAAGCAAACATAACCAAAAACTAAAAAACTAAAAAGAATAAATAGGAGTTGCCACAAATATGTAACTGGTCAAGAATATGATTTATTTTTATCCTTTCAGACTTGCTGTACCACACAGTCTCTCCCCATCATACTTTTCCTCTTTTCTGCTTTATTATTATTGCCATTAATTTTCATTGCACCTATTTTTTTTTTTAAATCTAGAATATAAGAAGGCAGGATCTTTCTTTTGCTTAATGATGCATTTCAAATGCTTGGCTATCTGAGACACAGAGCCCTTCAGTAAACTTTTGCTCCGTGAGGGAGGAAAAACTGACTATGCAGGGTCTAAAGGGGTCAATCATTTTCTTTCATATTTCTGATTAGTTATGAGAAGTGCTTACGTCTTTGACAAAATCGAAGGAAAACAGACAGATATTTTCTTTAATGGTATATTTCAGAATTAAAACACTTTCTTTGCTTCCAGTATTCCCCAAGAAACTAAACACTTAACGAGGCCTGCGTGATCCACGGACCAGAGCCACCTGAAGTTGCTCAGTGCTGTTTACTCAAGTCCTTGCCCTTCTTCAGTAGCTGTAGCTCTGCTGTGCTGTCTGATGCCAAAAAGCCCTTTCCTGCTGGCAGGAGTCTCACCTGACTCATCCTTTCGCTTCTGTCCCAGGTTGGCTCACTCACAACCCTCGCTCCTTTACTGTGCATCTTTTAACAGCATTTATTTTTAGGTCAGATATCGCCTCATCAGAGAAGAGTTCCAGGATCATTTAAGTCAATGGTTTTTTTTTTTAAACAATTGGTTTTGACTTTGTACCTCCAGGGACACTAGACTGTCTGGATATGATTGTGTTGGGCACACATGGGAAGGAGAGGTCTTGCTATTGGTTTTGATGAGAAGAGGCTAGGATACTAATTTTCTCTGGTTCATGAGACAGCCCCCACAAAAGAAAATCATTGGATTACAAAGGGCAACATGCCAAGCCTGGGCAGCTCTACAGAGGCAAAGCAGCCCTCCTCTAACACCGTACTTATTACCCTTGGTGCTGTACCCATCCCTATCACTTGCTGAAGTCAATATCGCTTATTTTCTTATTTTTAAGAAAACATCTTTTACTTTTATCGAAACAGCAAGTGCCCATGTAGGTAACATATTTTGGAGGTCAATATCACTTTTTATTAAATTTCTTTTCTTTTCTGGCTGCCTCTCTACTCTACTCAAATGGAAGCTTCTGGAATGTAAGGTCTCTCCTTGTCTTATTCACTTAGCATCTCTAATACCTGTTCTGGAACCCAGACAAACACTTTAGTCACCATGTACTTACAGCTCCACCCATGTTATTACCATCTTTTAGCTATCTTTATTTTGGCCAAAATTCCAGATGATTTTTAATTTTTATCATTACTAGGTCCATGGCATTTGCAGAAGTTAAAAATTATGAAGTCTATGAAGAGACTACATGGGCTCAATCCTGCCTTTGGCACTTACTCATTCTTATAGAAATTGCTTGGAGATGTTACTTTAGTAGCTGGGGTCCTTGAGCTTCCAAGCCCTTAAAGAGAAGGGGAACTAGTTTTTCCTCTGAGGGATACCTGGAATACTGAAGGGGGAGATGCAGGAGGCACTTAGAACAAGAAGGCCACATGCATCTGCTGCCCTTGCTGTCATTATTATTATGTTTATTGTTGCCAGCTCTACTTACAATATAAAACGCATTATTCCAACCATTTAAGTCAGCAACTTTAATTATAGAGTGTGACTCTTATCAAAAATGCTGCTCTTTGAATTTGTGTTTTAGTTTTTTTGAATTTATCTGTGTTGTGGTTCCTACCCCAGCCCTAGTAGGTCCTTCAGATAATAGGCATCATCAGATTGCCTATGATTCTTGTGTTTTATGTGATTTATTGTGTAACGTATCTACAAGGTTAATGGCTCACATCCCCCTTGTGTTACATCAGTGTATCTTTTCTGTATTAAGCCCTTCATACACTTGTTTCTAATAGCATCATAGAAACATTGGCACACATTTTGCTCTTACTGTGTGCCCGATGAACATAGGCACTCAAGTATGTGTGAACTTACTGCCAGCTTCATCTTGGTGATACACACCACAGAAGATGGTACAAGTCATAGAAGAAGATAGTTCTAAAATAGAGGCTTACTTGCAAATCACCAAAGCAAAGATTTGATTACAGAGATCAGAAGAATAGAAATCTGATTTGATAATAATTGAATAACTATTAAGAATCCTTCAAATACTTTGAAAGACTCCTTAAAATACCAAGGTTTAAAATAAGATCTAAATATGGGCCAAGGATTTTTCCCAAGGAAAGAAAAATCCTTCTCACTTAATTAAGCACCTTTAAAATATTGTCAGTATGACTGTTTAAATACAGTCTCTCAGGGTTCTGAAGGACAAGGGGAAATGAATGCTGAGGGCTTAGAAGAGATGCTGTTTCTCAGCAATCACCTTTGGATTATATGCAAAGTGGAAAGCTAATCATTCAACAACTTAAAAAGGCTGATGGTCTATTAGTGACCTTTTGTGAAAGATTTTCAAGAGGTTAGATTTGTTGGGAAACATTCATTAAGTGGAATTTTATGTGCCAAGTCCTGTAGCCTTTTTACAAGAAAACTCCTGAAGTAACAGAATAATGAGATGGGCAGTTGTTGTCTGAACTTGAGCTTCAAATCAATCAATCAATCAATCAATTAATCAATCAAACCAAACCAAAACAAGTGTACAGGGGACAGTGAGGTGGCTGAGACATGAAGAGTTCTTACTACTTTTGTAGAGGATCTGGCATTTGTCCCAGTAACTACAGGGAGTGGTTGGCTTACAACTCACCTGTGTAACTCCAGTTCTGGGGGATCCTGTGCCTTCTGGCTTCTGGGAGCACCTGCATGCATGTGGTGTAATACAAGCACACACAAACTCATGAAGGCACACATATGCACACGTAAGTAAATAAAATATAAGATTTTTTTTTAAAAAAAACTGGAGTATACAGGCTGGAAAGGCATTTTTATACATATATTTTTGTCATATGGATATGACACAAAATCAGCCTCATTAGATCTCAGAGTCTTTAGCTTCCAAAAGAGAAGCAAATAGGGATTCCAAGTAAACTTTTATTCAAGAGAACTAGTGGCTAGCCATTCTTAGAATCCAGTTTACCTGAGCTGGTGAATGGACTTTCCTCTCTCTGAGGACACACTAAAACTCCCCGCAACACTGCACATAAGCCTCCTTTGAGGCATTATCCCCTCCTTCCTTTCCACCCTGTTGTAGCTGGCCAGTTTCAGCTTGCAAGTGCTTCAGGAGAGCCCAATGCCATGAAGCCAGCTTCCTTGTGCAGGGCATTTGACGGAATATGTGTTGCTCTGATTGGTTGATAAATAAAGCCGTTTGGCCTATGGCAAGGCAGCTTAGAGGCAGGCAGGAAATTCAAAGAGAGACAGGAAGAAGGCGGTGAGACATGCCAGTGAGCCGCCCAAGGAGCAACATGTAATAGAACACAGGTAAAGCCACAGAACATGTGGTGATACATAGATTAATAGTTAAGGGCTAATTTAAGACATAAGAGCTAGCTAGCAAAAAGCCTGAGCCATGGCCATACAGTTATAATTAATATAAGCCGCTGTGTGTTTACTTGGGGGATAGGAGTGTGAGAGATTTGTCCAACCACTGGCAGGCCGGGACACAAGAAATCTTCCAGACATTTGTGTGATGGAGCTTACACTCGGGAAGAGATTGGCTTGAGATTTCTTCCAAGCCATGTCTTCAGTTCAGCTATATTGTTCTGTGGGGGGAATTTCATTAGCTAATTAGTATTTCCATTTAATAAGTTGGTATTTGATGATTTTTGTAACTTAACAGTTATTCCAAAATGCTATCAACAGAAGCTGAAGCACACATGTTGACATCAGTTGGGATTTCCTTCTTTCCTTCCTTCCTTCCTTCCTTCCTTCCTTCCTTCCTTCCTTCCTTCCTTCCTTCCTTCCTTCCTTCTTTCTTTCCTTCCTTTCTCCCTACCTCCTTCCATCCCTCCCTCCCTTCCTTCCTTCTCTTCTTTTTCTTTCTTTCTTTCTTTCTTTCTTTCTTTCTTTCTTTCTTTCTTTCTTTCTTTCTTTCTTTCTTTCTTTCCTTCCTTCCTTCCTCCCTCCCTCCCTCCCTCCCTCCCTCCCTCCCTCCCTCCCTCCCTCTGTTTCCTTCCTTCCTTCCTTCCTCCCTCCCTCCCTCCCTCCCTCCCTCCCTCCCTCCCTCCCTCTGTTTCCTTCCTTCCTTCCTTCCTTCCTTCCTTCCTTCCTTCCTTCCTTCCTTCCTTCCTTCCTTCCTTCCTTCCTTCCTTTCTTCCTTCCTTCCTGGAACTCACTCTGTAAACCAGGCTGGCCTTGAACTAAGAGGCCTATGCTTCTCAAGTGCTGGGATTAAAGGTGTGCACCAACACCACCCAGCTTAGATGTGATTTTATTTAGTTGAAAATATATGTTAGTTGTTTTGTAATAGAAACAAACAAAAAGCATAGTTCTTATTATTCAGATCTTTGATGTGATTCTCAGACTGTTTGCTCTTAGTTACAATCCCATGGCACTCTTACTCTCTACAAGGTCTGTGTCGTGGTTGAACACAGTCAGGACCTAGGAGAAGCCCGTTCCCAATGGGTATGGATTGTGTTTTGGTCTGACATTCCATAGGCAGATCTGAGACTCAGGTGGTATAGGAGAAAGTGATGATAGAATGAGGACTTGTATGAGGACAACACAGGGAAGAGCTGTATGACTTATGGAAGTATAGGAGGCAGAAGAGGAGTTCTCACTTCTTGGCACTGCTGGATGAACATTTGAAGACAAGCCTGGAGCTATCTGTGCAGAAGCATCAAGCAGAGAGGCTTTTTCCCAGCCCCTTCCCCTGTCTTGCCCAATCTTTTTCATGTTATACCCCTGACCTGTCCTATTATTCTCAGCTTTCCACATCCCCACTGACATCATGTCCCAGTTACTGGCATAAAGCTTTACATTTTGACTCTTTGTGAAGTAAAGAAAGTATTGAAATAACATTTGACCTAGCACATATTCAATAGCCTTAGCATCTAAGCATAGAGCTTGACCTGCTCATGGTTATTTGTATTTTGAAAATAAAATGATCATCTTCTTATTTCTAGCTTCTGATAGTAGAATAGGAGGCAGGTGACATCATGAAACACCAAAGCACATCTAGTTGACAGAGGAGGTGAATTTCACACTGAGAAGTAGAATTCATCATCATGGAAAGCTAAACAATTATTACAGCATTTAAAATACCCTAAGCATAGGCTGGGAGCATAGCTCAGTAGCAGAGCACCTGCCTAGCTTGTGTGAGGCTCTGGGGTCAATCCTTGTTACCAGTAGGCACCATGCAATGGAAACACAATAGGAGTATATTAAGAGTTCCCCTTACTTAACAAAACAAAACAAAACAAAACAAAACAAAACAAAACAAAAAAATTTGAGATAGGTTTTAGAGAAGTTGAATGATACAAATATTTTAAGACAAAGTGTTAATACAAATTTGATTTCCTTCATCTGTCCATGACTGTCTTTAGGTTGTGAACTAACCAAATGAAATGCAGAGGAAAGAGAAAACTAGGCAGCTATAATTCCTCACAAAGCCACTTGTTCCAAATAACTGATGTCCTTGGTGTGGCCAGGACAGGACACAATAATTTTCTCAGTAAGCATTCTCTGAAAGGTCTCTAGAGGGATTATTTTCTTTGAATACTACCACAAACATTTCTGAAAGATCAGTTTAAAATTAATTATCACCCCTGTAAAAGTTTACGTTAAAAAAGCCATTCATTTGAGTTAGTAAAGTTTCTCTTACTGATTCAACTGGCAGATAGATGTCCCTTTTCTATGTTACTCTAAAACAAATACTTTAAACATGTCAATTAGATCTATCTCCATATAATATACTGTCGATCTGCTCTTTAATAAAGCCTAATTAAGATTCCATCACTGTGGTAAATGGAAGAGACTCCTCCTGACAGTCTTGTATCTGTGCCGGCCAGCTTTCATTCTGTTCTTGTTATATCATGTCTTGGGAGAGACAGTTCTTTAGATTTTACTTCACGTCTGCCTTAGTGAGTGGCTTCTGGGACAATATATTCTTCAGTGTTTCCTGGGGCCTCCCAATTAAGTGCAATTTGGTAAGAAGAGTTTCTTGGGTTACTGGACTGCTCTCTGAAGTTTTTGAAGCCTGCAGATCGCAACCATAAAACTGTTGTTGCAACCCAAAGTACAGCAGTCGAATTTAGGTGATAAAATCAGGTTTGAAATTTATGGATGTATTTCTTTCCTGAAATGGCGGATTTTCTCCTCCTCGGACCACTTGGCCGTTTCTGATGCATCAGAATCAGTGGGGCTTACCTCTACCGATGAGAGTCTAACTTCTCTAAACACAGCTGAAAGTGTGTTTAGATATCTGGTCCCAGACACCTACCTTTCAGCTAACCCAACGTGCTTTGACTGTGTCTGTAGCATTTGTTAATATGCTTCCTATTTTGCTTTCTGTTGTCAGAATGGACAATGTACCCAGGGCAAAATTGGAGAGGAAAGAGGTTACTTCATATTACTGTTTATAGTCCATTGTCGAGACAAACCACATTATATTGATTATATGATATATTACATTATATGATTTATTTACTTGGTTTTTTGAGACAGAGTTTTTCTGTGTAGCCCTGCCAGTCCTGGAACTTTTCTGTAGACCAGGGTTGCCAAAGATCCTCCTGTCTCTGCCTCCTTAGTGGTGAGATTAAAGGCATGGTCCACTATGCCTGACTACTTACAGTTCTTGTTGCTTTAACAAAATCCTTGACATGAGCAACTTAAGGAAGGAACAGTTTGGGCTTATGTTTCTAGGTGCAGTCCATCATGGCAGGGAAGGTACAGTAGCAGGAGTAGTAGGGGGCAGCTGGTCACATGGCACCCACAGTTTCAAAGCAGAGAAAGATAAATGCTTGTCTTCAGCTCCTTCTCTCCTTTCAATCCCAATCCATGATGTAACACTGGCTTCATTCATAGTGGGTCTTCTTATCTCAATTAACCTAATATAGATAGTTGCTCATGAACATGCTCAGAAATTTGTTCCTATGGTGATATTAAATACAACCAAGTTGACAAGATTAGCCATCCCATGGTTAACGAGATACAGCAGAAAATTGCTTTCTAAATACCTGTGCTTATGCTTAAGACAGAAGCAGCTCCCAGTCTTAATCATAGAAAGCTCTCTGTAAATGAACAGTGGTAAATGCAGAGACTCATGCCTGCCCCAGAAAATAAACAATGGATGTGGGCCCAGCCTAGAGAAGTCACTTATACTAACACCCTTGAAGGCTCAGGAAATGTTGCAAAAGAGGAGTTGAGAAGTATATAAGGGCAGGAACTATATGAAAGCCGGAAGATAGGTCAAAGGGCTGCTAAACACTATTTTGTAGACTTGGTACAACTATTATAACCATTAACTCTCATTAGTCATAGCTACCTGCACAGAGCTCACAAAGGATCAGTCCTATCAACAACTAGTCAAGGAAGGAGGAAGAGGTGATGGGGCCCTAACCTTCACCTCTGAACTGTTGGCTATTGCTAGATTCTGAAAGAGAGGGACACACTGTCTTGAGTTGCGTATCCTTTGCTGAGCTCACAAGGCTTCAACAAATAGCTCTCAACCCACAGTCCTTCAGATGGCTCTCCTTAATCTTGGTGGGACACAAAACATGATGAGTAGATATGAACTTGAAAGACTTGGGAGTAGGAAGAGAGGACAAAGATGGTGTCTAGGTGGGAGGTAAGAGTGGACAACATGCAAGGTATACATATGTGAAATTGTAAAAAAAAATAAAAATTAAATACAGATTAACAATCACAGCTGTGCTTACTTCACAAAATTTACAGCATCTTACAGGTAAAACATTGAAATATGCCACTATATTACTTCATTGATATGAATAATAGAAATACACTCTATAACGAGCTTAATTTTAACTTAATTTCACATACTTGACCTGAATTATGTTTTCTGTTTATTGTATCCAAAAGAATTTATCATTTCAAGCCAAGAGAAATTATAAGGGTTTAAGGATGAGTTATGAGCTTAATTGATGTCATAGTATAATGTTGATGGTAGAATCTGACCTCCATGTCAGGTGACTGCAGAAACCTCAGTGCCTCAGTTTCCTTCTCCAACAGAGGATTCTTACTGGAAGCAATGTTTATTTTATTTTTATATTTTTTGAAACAGGGTTTCTCTAGCAGTCTTAGCTGTCCTGGACCTCACTTTGTAGACCAGGCTGGTCTCAAACTCACAGAGATTCGCCTGCCTCTGCCTCCCAAGTGCTGGGATTAAAGGTGTGTGCCACCACCACCTGGCCTAGAGCGGTGTTCTTAAGGGGCTAACATAACAGTCATGAGTCAGTAAGATGTGTAGGTGGTTAGGACACCTCTGGGCTGTGGTTATTGAAGAATAAGCCGAGGAATAGACTTAGATCTAGAATGTTCTGGAGTTCTGGAGCTCTGGTATTGAGGGGCTCCACTCAGTAGTGATCAACAGTAATTCCAGCAGCAGAGTCAGGTTTGCTTTGTCCAGAGACCGGGATAGGGTCATTAGCTTTGAAGCCTTAAGCTGCTCATCAAGGTATCACAAGGAGGGAGCTTGCCTGGATTGTCTAGTGAGTCTCTCTCACAGCTGCAGGAATGGGAAACAAGAATGTCCTTGTAATGGCATGCTGAAATGTTCCAGATAAGAGGACTACCCTAGGGTCAGGACATTTTCTTCTGGAATGAAACAGATGCCTGTGCAGACCTATTTAAGAGGATCTGTGGCATTGTTAAAAGTCTCTTCAAAATGAATCATTATACTTATAAAAGAATGATTTCTTTTCAAGATGCCAAGACACATGTTGATACAGATTCTCCCAGAATCTATAAAACACTCTGACCTTTTGACATTGTGGAAAGTGGATAAATTTCTTTATGCTTCTTGAATATTCTTGGGTTCGTAACAGACTATCTCTGCTTTTGTCTTTCTTTGGGCTGCAGGGCAGAAATGCATGAAAACACAGAGTGCATGGTATATGGAAAGAAGCTGGCTTATTCAGCCAGAGCTGTGTCTCTCTTGATGTGAGCTTATCCCATTCAACCATTACATTCAGCAGTAGCCTAGGGTGGGCTCAATGTAGGTTTCCAAGACTGACTCCTAGTGTCTTTTTTTTTTTTTTAGTTTAATTTTTTTTCATTTTACATACCAACTGCACTTCCTCCTACATCACCTTCTCATGCTCTCCCCCCACCTCCTCCTCACCCCACCCCCATCCACTCCTCATAGAGGGCAAGTCCTCCCTCAGGGAGTCAACACAGGCTGGTATACCAAGTTGGGGCAGGACCAAGGCCCTCCCCCCTGCATTAAGGCTGAGCAAGGTATCTCACCATAGGGAATGGGCTCTAAAAAGCTAGTTCATGTACTCGGGAGAAGTCCTGGTCCCACTGCCAGGGGCTCCACAAACAGATCAAGCCACACAACTGTCACCCACATTCAGAGAGCCTAGTTCAGTCCCATGCAGGTTCCCTAGCTGTTAGTCCAGAGTCCATGAACTCCCACAGGCTCGGGTCAGCAGTCTCTGTGGATTTTCCCATTATGATCTTGATCTCCCCCTTGCTCCTATAATTCCTCCTCCCTCTATTCAACTGGACTCCAGGAGCTTGGCAAGTGCTTGACTGTGGGTCTCTGCATCTGCTTCCATCAGTTGCTGGATATGATGGCACTTAGGGTAGTCACCAATCTGACTACAGGGGAAGGCTAGTTTAGGCACCTTCTCCACTATTGCTAGGAGTCTTAGCTGGGGTCATCCTTGTGGGTTCCTGGGCATTTCCCAAACATCAGATTTCTCCCTAACCCCATAACGGCCCCCTCTATCAAGATATCTCTCTCATTTCTCTCCCTCCTCATCGCCCCCCCCCACAAATGGACCATCCTAATCCCTCATGTTTCCATCCCCTATTCCCTTCCCTCTACATACCTGCCCCCCACCCCCCGCCCCAGTTTATTCATGGAGATCTTATCTATTTTCCCTTCCCAGGGTGATCCATGTATCCCTCTTAGGGTCCTCCTTGTTACCTAGTTTCTCTAGGGCTGTGGATTGTAGCCTGGTTATCCTTTGCTTTACATCTACTATCCACTTATGAGTGAGTACATAACATGCTTGTCTTTCTGGGTCTGCGTTATCTCACTCAGGATGATTTTTTCTTCATTTATTGTCTTATTGCTCTAGCTAGAACTTAGAGTACTATATTGAATAGATATGGATAGAGTGGACAGCCTTGTCTTGTTCCTGATTTTGGTGGAATGGCTTTGAGTTTCTCTCTATTTAATTTGATGTTGGTTGTTGGCCTGCTGTATATTGTCTTTATTATGTTTAGGTATGTCTCTTGTATTCTTGATCTTTCCAAGACCTTTATCTTGAAGGGGTGTTGGATTCTGTTGAAGATTTTCAGCATCTAATGAGATGCTCATGTTTTTTTTCTTTCATTTTGTTTATATAGTGGATTACATTGACAGATTTTAGTATGTTGAACCATCCCTGCATCTCTGGGATGAAGCCTACTTAATCATGGTGGATGATTTTTTTTTGATGTGTTCTTCGATTCGGTTTGCCAATATTTTATTGAGTATTTTTGCATCAATGTTCATGAGGGAGATTGGTCTGTAATTCTCTTTCTTAGTTGCATCTTTGTGTGGTTTGGGTATCAGGCTAACTGTAGCCTCATAAAGAGTTTGGCAATGTTTCTTCTATTTTTATTGTGTGGAACAATTTGAGGAGTATTGGTATTAGCTCTTCTTTGAAATTTTGGTAGAATTTTGCACTGAAAGCACTGGCCCTGGGATTTTTTTGGTTGAGAGACTCTTGATGACTGCTTTTATTTCTTTAGGGGTTATAGGTCTATTTAAATTGTTTGTATGGTCTTGATTTAATTTTGGTATGTGGTTCCTATCCAGAAAATTGTCCATTTCTTTTATATTTTCCAATTTTGTGGAGTACAGGTTTTCAACTTATGACCTGATGATTCTCTGGATTGCCTCAGTGTCTGTTGTTATGTCTCCCTTTTCATTTCTGATTTTGTTAATTTGGATATTCTCTCTCTGCCTTTTGGTTAGTTTGGATAAAAGTTTGTCTATCTTGTTGATTTTCTCAAAGAACCAACTCTGTTTCATTGATTCTTTGTATTGCTCTCTTTGTTCCTATTCTATTGATTTCAACCCTCAATTTGATTGTTTCCTGGTGTCTATTCCTCCTGGGTGAGTTTGCTTCCTTTTGTTCTAGAGCTTTTAGGTGTGCTGTTAAATCACTAGTGTGAGATTTCTCCACTTTCTTTATGTAGGCCCTTAGTGCTTTGAACTTTCCTCTTAACACTGCTTTCATGGTGTTCCTCATGTTTGGATATGTTGTGTATTCATTTTTACTGAATTCTAGGAAGTCTTTAAATTCTTTATTTCTTCCTTGACCCAGTGATGATTCAGTTGAGCATTGTTCAGTTACTGTAAGTTTGAAGGCTTTTTGTAATTTGTGTTGTTGTTGAATCTAACTTTAAGCCATGGTGATCTGATTCCAATTTTTTTTGTATCTGTTGAGGTTTGCTTTGTTACTGAGTATGTGGTCAATTTTAGAGAAGGTTCCATGAGGTGCTGAGAAGGAGGTCTGAGTAAAATGTTCTATAGATGTCTGTTAGATCCATTTGAGGTTAGTCCCCTTATTTCTTTGTTAAGTTTCTGTCTGGCTGACCTGTCTAGTGGTGAGAGTGGGGTTGAAGTCTCCCACCATTAGTGTGTGGGGCTTGATGTGTGATTTAAGCTTTAGCAATATTTCTTTTACAAATGTAGGTGCCCTTATATTTGGGGCATAGATATTCAGAATTGAGACTTCATCTTGATGGATTTTTCCTGTGATGAATATAAAATGTCCTTCTCAGTCTCTTTTGATTAATTTTAGTTTGAAGTCTATTTTGTTAGATATAAGAATAGCTACATCAGCTTGTTTCTTATATCCATTTGATTGGAAAAATCTTTCCCCAACCCTTTACTCTGAGGTAATGTCTGTCTTTGAGGTTGAGTTGTTTTCCTTGTGTGCAGCAGAAGGATGGATCCTATTTTCATATCCATTCTGTTAGCCTGTGTCTTTTTATAGGTGAATTGAGTCCACTGATATTAAGAGATACTAATGACCAGTGATTTTTAATTCCTGTTAATTTTGGTTTTGTTCTTGTTGGTGGTAGTATGTATGTGTATTTCCCTTCTTTGGGATTTGCTGGTGTGAGGTTATCTATTGCCTGTGTTTTTGTGGGTGCAGCTAACTTCCTTGAGTTGGAGTTTTCCTTCTAGTACTTTCTGTAGGGCTGGATTTGTGGGTATGTATGGTTTAAATCTTATTTTTTTTCATGGAATATCTTGCTTTCTCTATCTGTGGTGATTGACAGTTTTGCTGGGAATAGTAGTCTGGGCTGGCATTTGTAGTATCTTAGTGTCTGCAGAAAGTCTATCCATGACCTTCTAGCTTTCAAAGTTTCCAATGAGAAGTTGGATGTAATTCTGATAGATCTGCCTTTATATGTTACTTGGCCTTTTTCCTTTGCTGCTCTTAATATTCTTTCTTTACTTTGTATGTTTAGTGTTTTGATTATTATGTGGTAAAGGGATTTTTTTGTCCAGTTTATTTGGTATTCTGTAAGCTTCTTGTATCTTCATAGGTATTTCCTTCTTTAGGGTGGGAAAGTTTTCCTCTATGATTTTGTTGAATATATTTTCTGTGCCTTTGAGCTGGAATTCTTCTTCTTATTCTATCCCTATTATTCTTAGGTCTGGTCTTTTCATGGTGTCCCAAATTTCCTAGATGTTTTGTGTTAAAAATTTACTGGATTTAACATTTTCTTTGACCAATGAATCTTTTCCCTCTATCATATCTTTAATGCCTGAGATTCTCTTCCATCTCTTGTATTATGTTGGTTATGCTTGCCTCTGTAGTTTCTGTTTGTTTACTCAGATTTTCCTTTTCCAGAATTCCCTCAGTTTGTGTTTTCTGTCTTCTTCCCTCCCTCCCTCCCTCCCTCCCTCCCTCCCTCCCTCCCTCCCTCCCTCCCTCCCTCTCTTTCTTTCTTTCTTTCTTTTTGGACAGGGTTTCTCTGTGTAGTTTTTGGTGCCTGTCTTGGTGTCCTGGATCTCTCCCTGTAGACCAGGCTGGCCTTGAACTCAGAGATCCGCCTGGCTCTGCCTCCTGAGTGCTGGGATTAAAGGTGTACACCACCACCGCCCAGCGGTTTGTGTTTTTATTTTCTCTATTTCAATTTTCAAGTCTTGAACTATTTCCTTCACCTGTTTGTTTTCTTGGCTTTATTTAAGGGATTTATTGATTTCTTCCAATTTTTTGTTTGTCTTTTCCCCCATTTCGTTATGGGAAAATTTCATTTCCTCTTTTTGGTCTCCATCATTTTCACAAAGTTATTTTTACCGTTGTTTTCATCTGCTTTGGGATGCTCAGGTCTTGCTGTTGCAGAACCACTGGTTTCTGGTGATGCTGTATTGCTCTTTATGTTGTTCAATGTATTCTTATATTGCCATCTCCCCATTTCTTCCTCCACTCCATACAGGTGGAGGCTGCATCTCCTGGAGTCCCTCTTCCTCCAGCTGATGCAGGTGGTGCCCTGGGGGATGTTTCTGCCAGGTCTCTGGGGCTGCAATGGGTGGGGGAGTGGCATGGTATGTGCCCCTGGGGCCTTGGGGCTGGAGAGCTGGGGTGTTCAGCCAGGAGCTCAGAGACTCACCTCTTCTTCTGATTTGTGTAAGTGAGGCATGTCTCCTAGTGTCTTCTGGAGGAACTGAGGAAGTTCCTTCAACTCTTGTCAAATTTCTGTTGAATATATAATATATAGAGCCAGTTTGTCATTAAATATGACTTTAAGCAGGCCGGTGGTGGCACACGCCTTTAATCCCAGCACTTGGGAGGCAGAGGCAGGCAGATCTCTGTGAGTTCGAGGCCAGCCTGGGCTACAGAGCAAGATCCCGGACAGGCACCAAAACTACATAGATAAACCCTGTCTTGAAAAAAACCAAAATAAAAAATATGACTTTAATTTTAATATATCTTTAGGCTTATAAAAATGTTACAAAGAGTTCCCATATGACCCTCACCTTGTTATTAATATCACATCTACTGATAATGTGGTATGTTTGTTAAAATAAAAAAAATGGAATTGGCACAAAAATTTACCTTTATTAATATTCTTTTTCTTTTGCATACTGCAGTTTGAATGTTTATGTTTTTTCCCCCAAAATCTTCAGTTAGAACCCAATGTTGCACATATGGCAAATGACTACATCTCCAGGGCAGAACCCCTGTAAGGGGATTAGTGTTAGCAAAATAGGCTTAAGAGCACTGGTTGGCTTTTCCTACCTTATGAAGCCACAGCCAGGAGGCACTGTTCCCAGTCACCATTAGACACCAAATCTGCCAGAACTTCGCTCGTGGACCTCCAGAAATATAAGAGAATCCATTTCCTTTCTTTACAGATTACCTGTTATGTTCTGCTGAAGCAGCACACACAGGCTAAGATCCTACTCTTTTTTCTTTTTTGCAATGGAAATTAAATTTATTGAAAACCAAACAAACCAAACAAAAAACATCTTTGATATTTTTATGTTACTATAATTATGGGTTTTTTTGGTCATGTCAGATATGTAGGAACAGAAAAAAAAACTTTGTGGGGTCTACTATTGGCCTTCTTCATATGGTGATTAAGGTCAGGTCCCAGCCTTGCATAGATATTTCTTACTTAGCTGTCTCACTGCTCCTCAAATAAAATTAGTTGAGATTTAATCAGTAAAATATTGTCTTCTTTCAAATTATAAACGTATTGTCATCTAATGGTAGAGGAAAACAGGACAGTTTGAGTAATAGATCCTTGCAAATGGTAGTGATATACTTCTATCTTTTTTTCCTTTGGAATGTGTTAGTTTATTCTGAGAATTAAGTTCTTGTTCATCACACTTTCTCATAACCACAAATGAATGCCATTGAATTGTCAGAGTGGTACAGTTGGTTGTTGTTAAGCCTAATGACTTGAGTTCAATCTCTGGAAGATTCAAATAACTCTACAAAATTTTCCCTTAGTGCCACATTAGCACTTTGGCTTATGCACACTCCCACAATGGCACATACCTAAATAATTTTTAAACCCAAATAAATGTCTTTGAGGTTACTTGCTGCCAGAAGACTCCTGGGTTTCATCTCTAGAACTCACATAGGAGAAATAGTTAATAGACATCCTACTCTTTTTCTTATGCTTCCACCAGGATCACGAGTCTTAAGGATGATGACCCCCCTTGCCATCACATCACACCAAACATGTGCGATTGATGTCACTTGTCACTGCTGAGATTATTAGCCTTGGCCACCTGATTGAGCAGTACTTTCTACACTGTAAAGCTCCTCATTTTCCCCTCCATCTCAAACTGTGCTCGGTGAGGAAGTTGTGGTAAATACCCCCCACTTTCAGACCTGGAGAATTAGATCCACCTCCAGACCACACCAGCTGTTCCGAGTTCTTCACAGGAAGTTTGTTTGCTTCTGTACGTGTGGACCCCTGGAGCTGACTTTTGACTTTGGGCTGTACATCAATACTGCATTATTATTATTATTATTATTATTATTATTGCTATTATTATTATTTGTTCCTTTAGTTTTGGCTTTGGCCTTTGTGACTCCCATGTCTCTTTGAAATGCTCTAATCACTGTGCTGAGCACTATCTTACTTTTCTGTTCCTTCAAGAAACTCCAGGCTCATGTGACCCTGCTGCCTCAGTATTAGAATCTGGTATTTCTCCAAGAATTTTTGGTGAGACTAGTTTTTAGAGAGGTGTATTTTTGCATTCTCTTTATCTTTTTTGTGCTTCTAATGCACAATTAGGTCAAATATGATATACATTTAATAATTTGGCTGGTGATAGATAACATGCGGCAGACATTATTTGACCTCTACTGTCAAGGGTGTGTCCTCTCCCCTGATCTGGGCAGGCTTGTGGCTGCAATATGGCAGAAATGATGTTGTTCTAGTTTGGGTCCTATGCCTCCCTAGACCTTCTCTTTGTCTCTTGGAATATTCTAGAAGACACTGGTTTCATGTATATCTAAGTGCCTGGAGGCAGTAGTAGAGAGACACATGCTGTTTTTCTGCAGTGTTAGAGCTCACCTTTTGAGCATATCTGAGAAGGCACCAGATGTGGGAGTCTAGCTGCCCTTGCATGCTCCAGATAAGCACATCTGCATTCTCAGGAAGCAATGTGTAGAGCACACCAGTGGGCAGCCCGGCTCTGCAGGAATTCTCCACTCACGGGGAAAAAAAAAAAAAAAGAAATAGAACCAAATGGCCATTTATTTCATAACATTTTAAAGCAGTTTGTTCTGCAGCAATAGGGAACTGAAATGGCTTATAAAATCTTCATCCCAATGAGTGTGCTACTATGTGCCAGTACTTCCAACATGTGGAAAGTAGAGGCAGGAGGATTGAAAGTGTGAGGCCAGCATGGCCCATGCAAGGTCTTGTCTTAAAAAGGACCATTACTTCTGTTGGCTGTGTGACTTCAAAGAGACTCTAAGTAGTCTTTTTTACCTATCCGCCTACTATGCAAATAGTTTTGAGATTTCCTCTCTCTGTTTTTACTATAATTTATTTAACTGTGCATCTGTGCAATTTGGGGTTCACAATGACTGTTACAAAATTCCTGAAAATTTAGCAGCGGACCATCTCAAACTTGTGAGAAGCAAATTTGTGATCAGTGTGAGATGATTCTACCTCAGTGCCTGAGTGAGCAGAGCAATTAAGCTGTCTGGTTTTCAAGTCAGAGTTCGGTTAAAATTTGGGGTTGCTGATTTATTAGAAGTTTGATCTTAAGTAAGTCAAATCCTGTTGCCTTATGTGAAAAATAGGAATAATTGTATTTATCTTAAAAAGTTGTGGAGACTGAATAAGGGGAAATGTTCAGAGTGTGTGTATGGCAGTCGTGCTACTAAAATTGTGTGGTTTTCATGTAAAATACCCAGGATCATTTTGGCAGCGCTGTTGCTATTCATGGTAACAAAAGAAGAGCTAGCTTTCCATGGAGGTGAGATTCAGGACTGGGCTCTTAATCTTTGGTCCTTGGCCAAGCTATACTGGGGACTCTGGGCTTCATTCTCTACACATAGGAAAGGTGGTGTAGATCTGGGCAACATGGTTGTGTACATTGGAAAAAGTATATTGGTAGCAAGAAACTCCAGCATGCAGATTGTGGGCACACCCATCCTTCTGTAAGGGGGGGGGGGGGCGAAGGGAACTGGATGGTCCTTGTTTGGCAGACTGGCAATGTGGAGATAAAAGAGCTTACAGCTTGCCGCAGGACCACAGTGGCAAGGCAGGAAAAAGACAGGCAGAGATATTCAGCATGGCTTTTTGTTAATGGATTCCCTTCAATACCCAGGTCAGACAAGTTCTTTAATTTCCCCCAAACTATACCCTTCAATGAGGTCTGTTTGAGGCAGAGACACTAATCCAGCCCCGGGGTGGAATACTTCCTCCTCAGCATCCCCCTTTGATGTGTAGCTGATATGGAACTGAGTGCCAACATATGTTTGTACAAATACATTGGCGAATGTAAGCAGCCCACTGCTAATTATTACACTCTGAACCTCATGTGAAGTTTGAATGATGCCCTAAGGAATTTGAACCTAAGAAAATAATATATATATTTTTTTCAAATGTTAGCAAAAATGGGTTAATTTCTTTGTGGTTGAAACTGAAAGACACTGCAGAATTACTTTGTCTTTCTCTTCCGACAATAATATGTTTACTCAAGGAATTCAGGTCAAATAGAAGAAATTGAAGCATATTGGACATTCTTTTTAAATGGAAAAGAGAAGCTTAGATTTAAAAATGTAAAATTGTGTTGATATTCTAGAAAATTAAAATAAGAACAACATAACTTAAATGGACTCTACAAAACCAGAAAACAGTGTGTGTGACAAACGGTGGAATATTAAAGATGATTTATGGGTAGGGGGTAGAGTTACTAGGTGAAAAAACAAAACAAAGTGGGTGAAGAGTGTGGGAACTTCAGAGTGGCTTGCTGTGCCCAACAGCATTCAAATTCAAATCATTTTGGAGCACTTTGGTGGCTTAGCATAATTGGGAAGGTCGGAGCAGCTTTTGTTCTCAGTGTTGTGGTCATCCATTTTCACAAAACTTGAAAAGATGCTGCTTTCGTCAGCTGCCCACATGGCTCAAAATCAAACATTATTTTTCAGCTTGAATTATAGGAATATAGCTCTGCCATTAATTTTGTTCAGAGGTTGATCTCGTGACTCCGAATGGTATTGCTGCTTCTAGTGACAGGCATAAGAATTACCCTTTTGACCAGTTTCTTAAAATCAAACTTTTGCAAACATGTTTCCATTTCAGGAACGTAATTGTGCAATTGTTCATGTCCTATGGCCTTCCTATTCCCATACAGAACCTGCCCCTTATCTTGAAATCTCTTTGTTATCAGTAAACTTGATAATCAAACTCGACTTTCTTTTCCTTCCTTTTCTGGGACGGAGTCTCACTCTGTGGCTCAGGCATGTTTTGGAACTCTCTGTGTAGCCCAGAGTGGACCCAGACTCCAGTGATGCTCCTGCCTTCGCTGAGTGTTGGATTACAGGTGGGACCAACCGAGGCTGCGGCTGCCTCAGCCTGGCTTTTGATACATTTATTTTTAGCTTATGGAATTTAGATAATCCTTTTGTTTTTCTTGTTTCACAAACCCCCTTTCCATGTTTGTGTTATAGCTGGGGTTTTGTGGAGTGTGACACTGTCTTCCCATTACTGCTCCGCTGGTCCTGGCACCCACCCTCCCAGCCCCCACCCTCCTTTGACATCTACTCTCTAACCCCTCTGTAGAGGGGTGTCTCAAGCGTAGAAAGATCATGTCATGGAGGTAAGACAGAGAATCACATCAACATACATCAACATCTGTTGCTCTTGTTACACAACCTTGTTTGTTTTTCTATTCTGCAGTGACTGACCTGTCGTCCACTTGGTCCTTGAAGCTCTCATTACTCTTCCCTCTCTTTCCTACCTGTTCTCAGCTGAAGACTTCACTCAGATCACAGAGAGACATCTCACTGCCGGCCCGCTCCACAAGTAACAACAGCTCTCTCTTTCTTATAGAGAAAGAACTAATCTTGTCAAAGGCTGGTAAATGTAGTTTTTCTTAATTGTCCTATTCCACTTTGTCTTTTTCAACACATCACTCTTCTTTTCATTAGGATGAAAAGGAGGGATTAATGATCTTATGAATGTGAATGTAGACAGACATTGCAGCCTTATTCTCATCTGAATAAAAAGATGCTATTGAATTTGTCTTCTTGGTTGGGAAATACTCCACTGACCCCACATCTCCTACCCTGAATCTACTGCTTTATTTCTGTCACTCTTCCTGGCTTGACTTCTTCATGTGTGTATGTTCTTGCATGTGCTTGTGTGCATATGTGTCCAAGTTCAATGTTGGGCGTCAGTGTCTTTCTCTATCATTTTTCTACCTTATTTTTTTGAGACAAAGTCACTCCCTGAACTTGGCCAGACTTCTTGAAGTAATAGCCTGTGCACCATCACCTTGGTATGGAACTCACCCCTTGAGTGCCACCAAGGCTTCCTAGCCCAAGGTGGAATTTAGGAGTTTAGGTGTTAGAAGCTCATGGTCCCCCAGATCCTCCATGGAATCAGTGGTTCCAGTTCTTGTCTTGGGAATTCCAAGAGCAACAGACACTGGGAAGGTGAGTCTAAGAAAGGAATTTTCCTATAGGATTATAGGTGGGAGCATAATAAAGAAGGTAGAGCTGTCATACAGCACAGGCAGGATCCAGAAAATGGGGTGCCATAGAAGGTCTCCACCCAGGGGTTATCAAAGCTTTCCTGATCAGAAGCACAGGGTGGGCTGATGAGCTGGTCAGTCCAGGCAGCCCATCCTGAGCTCTCCAGGTACCTCTGAGTTTCAGCCATGTTCTCACATAGAGGTTCAGTCATCTCCTTGTTTAGGTAAAGGAAGGTGAGAAACCACACCAGGACCAGGATCAGGACCAGAGCTTCTGGCTGGCACTAAATCAAGGACCTTTCCAGCTTCCATTCAAGGACAAAAGTTGGAACTGCTGCTTTTGCAATGTGGTCCTAAATCTCCTGTCAGCTCCTTTTAAAAAAAGTATTATTATTGCCCTTCCTTCCTCCCTCCCTCCCTCCCTCCCTCCCTCCCTCCCTCCCTTCTTCCCTCCCTCCCTCCCTCCCTCCCTTCCTCCCTTATTTCTTTCCTTCTTTCTTTCGTATGTATGTTTTGGGGTTACAGTGCTGTGCTGGGGTTCCCCATTAGAGGTCAGGTGACAGCTTACAAGAGTTGATTCTCTCTTTCCATCATGTGGGTCTCAGGGATGCTCAGGCCTGGAGCAAGCTCCTTTGCCCACTGAGCTGGTTCTAAACTTAGTTACTTAGTTGGCTAAGTAACTTCTTTCTTTAGGAAAGGTGAAGCCCCAACCAAGACCTACCTGGTTCAACAATGGGAAATAAAGAAGGCAACATTGGTCCTGGGGGCCTGCAGGGAAGAAGACAGAGAGGAGCCCTATATCTTAATGGCCACCCAGGCTCTGGGAAAGCAACTAGCTCCAGAAGGGACTCCTTGGACCAGTAAGGATAACCGGTCGTTGAGGTATTGTGTTTACTTTTGATTACTTCCTGAGCTACAGGCTACTTCCCTCCATAGCTTCAGACCTTGAACATTCATTTACACTAGTGCAGAAAAGTGACAGTGGTGTGGGAGCAAGGATAGAGACTGGGAGCTGAGATCTCCGGAGAAAAAGGTCATGAACCAGAGGTCATTAGTTGTACCAATTCCCTCTGAAGCCAACGATGCATTGGGAGGGATGCTGTGACATTTATCTCTACTCCTGATACAAAGTCCTTGCTAAAATAACCTGAAGTGAGACTCTAGTGAGCTAGAGGACTGGGGACATCAAGGCACCTGACACACGATTTGCCAAACTGAAGCAATATCTAACTTCTAATACCTAACAGAACCTGAATACATCTTGCATTTCTCCTACAGAAATACACAATGAAAAACTCTTTACTTATAAGCAGTTCACACGTAAAAGCTTAAGGGATTATAGCTAGTGACAAGATTAATATAAGCCACCAATGTCCTCTATGAAGATCATGGAATGGGCATGGCCACTTCAGGCCCATTCTCACCCTCAAGTGCAGCTCCAAAACATTTAATTTTGGGGCCATAATGATTGTTCAGGGTAAAGGTGCTTGCTACACACCCAGTGACCTGAATTCAGTCTCTGGAACCCACATAAAGGTGGAAAGAGAGAATGGACTCCACAAAGCTGCCTTCTGACTCGACATGCATGCTGTGACACACATGGGCACATGCAATATTAATAATAATCTTATTAAGAGTTTTAAATGCGTACGTGAAAATGGAAGTTTCAAGGACTAGGAGTGACAGTGAGGGAAGGAGCAGGCAGTGGGAGTCAGCACCACAGCTTTGGAAGGCCAGTTGAAAAGCAAAGGGACAACCGCACTCATCATCAACTGATACATCTCTCCGTTGGAAAGCGCTCTCAAGAGGTACACAGAAAACTAAACCGACAAGGCAAAATGCATTTCTTGTTGCATAAATATTTGTTCCAAGGGAAAGCATACTGTTTAAGAAAGCATACATGACTATAGTATACCACTTCACTTCAGTGAACAACTAACAAAAACACTAAGTACTTATTTAATCAACATGGCAAGGAGTTTGAGCAGGAATGTGAAGCTGTCTGGAAAGGGAAGCCTTCATTTACTGAAGTGTAAGTTAGTAGGTGGTGTCTTCATAGATGCATTAAGAAACAGCTACCATTGAGAACCGTTGATAAATGAATAACTGTAGATGATCACCCGAGGGAGGAATGAGATTTTCTTGGGGTTTAATCTCCAGAGCCATAGAGAAGAAATCAGGGACATAATTCCATTTTATAGGATTTATAGGCCCAAACTCCTAAGAGGAACCAAACTGTTCACTGCCATTTATTCAGAAGTGGGTTGTTTTCTTAGATTAGAAACCAAACAACCAATAAACAAGAATATTCAGAATACTAAAAGCATATGTCATGGATTTTACACTTTCATTATTATATATATTTTAATGCACTTATCTACTATCAAAAACTAAAACTCCATGACAGAGTTAGAACTAGGAAAACAATTAACTCTACATCCTCTTTTGTAACTCATGTTCACCACCTGCATCCATTCCTTCCTCATTTCCTGATATTTAGCCTTTCTTGGTCTCTTTTCTACATGTTATGTGTACCCACATATATGGTGATATTTATTTGTACTAAAATGTGATTTATATGTTAATAAATAAAGTTGCCCGGGGGTCAGAGCTATTAGCAAACCATAGCAGAAACTGGGTGGTGGTGGTGCACGCCTTTAATCCCAGCACTTGGTAGGCAGAGCTAGGTAGATCTCTGTTGTGTTCAAGGATACAGCCAGCATTGGAGACACACACCTTTAATCTTAATACCAACCATAGAAGACCTGGAGGTCTGTACAGACAGGCAGTGATGAGGTGGTCATATGGTTGGGTTTACAACCAATGAGAAGGCAGAACAGAAAGTCTTTATAAAGACAAACACACAGGAAGTAGCTCTCTTTCGGAGAGGTAGGACCACTGTGAGAGGAAGGGTAAGGTTTTTAGCTCTTAGCTATTGCTCTGACCTCTTGGCTTTCTTCTTTGCATTGGTTCTGTGTTTCTTATTGAATAAGATGGTTACATCTACACACATGTATATTTTTTAGATACATACATATATTATTGGTCAGGTTCTGCATATGAAGCTCTTTTTCTGAGATTGTGTGACCTTGCTTAATATTATATATTCTAAGTCCATCCATTTTCCTGCAAATTTTGTAATTCATTTTCTTTAGAGATGAATAGTATTCTACTTTATATTTATAGCAATTTCCATTACCATTTCATTTATGATTAATAACTAGGTTGATTATTCAGTAAAGAAATCAATAGTAAACATGAGGTGCAGACATCTCTATGGAAGAATAAGGAGTTCTCTAGGTATATGGAGGGTCATATGGTGGTTCTACTTTTAAGATTTTGAAAAAAACCTCCAAACTGATTTTCACAATGGCTGTATTAATTTGTAACCCCATCAACAGTGATTAAGAGTTCCTGTTGGCATGTCTGTATAAAATTGTCTTTTATACAATCACATACCAGGAATTATTCTGAAAACTTTACATTTATTAACTTACACACACACACACACACACACACACACACACACACACACACACACACACATTGAGAATTTCACGCATGAGAACAGTGTTTACATCATTTCTATCCTAATCCCCAACTCCTTCTACATCCTCTCATTCCCTCTCAGATTCATGACCTCTTCTTTCCTTATTGTTACACAGACACACAGACACATGGACAGACACACAGACACACAACCTGCTGAGTAGTCTGTTTAGTGTCATGTGTTTAGTGAATGACCAACTGGGACTGGAGGTTCATTCCTGGAGAAGTCCGAGTCTTCCTGCCTTAGCAGCCATTAGTTGCCTGTATTTCTTTATCTAGGAGTGGAGCCTTGTGGATTTCTGTGGGGGATTGTCTTGATGGTTGCTTGAGTAAGGAGAGCCCATCCCACTGGGGGCAGGGCCATCTTTAGGCAGGTGGTTCTGGGCTGTACACATGAGTCAGTAAGCAAGCAAGCAAACTGCATCCCTCCATGGTTTCTGCTTCAAGATTCTGCTTGAGTTTCTATGATGATACCGGTATTTCCACAATGTACTATATAACCTGTAAGCTGAAATAAAACCTTTCTTCCTCCAAGTTGCTTTGGGTCAGAATGTTTTATCAGAGAAATCAAACTATACAAAGCTCTATTGGTTACTTTTATCACTGCTGTGATCAAGTAACAAACAAAAAACAAATGAACATCTCTCCCCCACATACCTAAAAACCTTAGGGGTAGGAGGGGCTTATTTTGACTCACAGTTGGAGGAATGCAGTCCATCATGGCAAGGAAAGCACGGTGGTGAGAGAGACTGGTCCACAATGCCCAAACGAAGAGCAGAGAACAGGAAAAGCAGTGCTCACACTGGGACTCCAGCCCTCGGAATGGTGCTGGCCACACTGAAGGTGGTTGTGATGGTTGATGTTGGTTGCCAACTTGAGTGGATCTAGGATCAGTTAAGAGACATATCTCTGGGTGGTTCTGTATGAGAATTTCCTGGAAGAACTACCCGAGGAGGAAAGTCATTTCCTGCAGAATGTCAGGTAGAAGCCCAGATTCAAGGATGTCTGAAGGAAAAGCAGGGCTGCCTCTTGCTTACTCGCCTTCAGTGCGTGCTTCTACTCTGTTGTCGCTTCCCTTGCTGTCCTTCTGCAGTATTGGAACCCACCTTCTTTGCTTTCCAGTGTGGACTGAAGACCAGTTCTCCAGGAGCACTCTAGACCTTCAGAGCCAGACTGAGACTGCTGAGGATCCCAGCCTCGTGGACTGACTAGCTACTGGGTTCTCAGCCTCTCCAATATGTTGCATGTCCATTGTTGGACTGTATCATGTAAGCCAATCTAATAAATCCTCTTTATAATGTATAATATTCATTCTACTAGTTCTGTTACTCTAAAGAACATTGACTAATGTAGTGGGTCTTTCCCTTTCCATTAAACTTCTCTGAAAATACTTCAAATATATACCCCAAAGTGTGTTCCAATAAGGCCCTAGGTGTTTGCCAATTCACTCAAATTGACTTTAAAGTTAATCACCAAGTATTCTAGGACAAAAAGGTCACAGGTGTGGGGAACCAGCTACTTCAAAGCCTTAAGAAACCTTTTCGGGCACCCTCATGTGCCTGGGAAATTGGTGAGAGGAACCAACTGGGATAAGGTATAGCAGGAATCTTAAAAGTTCTTATTAATAAAATCAAACCTGAGCCAGGTATTGGGGTGAATGTTGGAAGATCAGAGAAGCAGAACAAACCACAGCTAACTTCACCTGGCCAACTTCTCAGCTGGTCTTGTTTTCTCAGACTGGAAGCTTCTGTGTCCTCATCCCAATGGCTCTCAGCTGAACCGCTGCTCGAAAGCCTGAAGCTTAACCATCTAAAAGCTTAACCAGCCAAATGATTCTTGTTTCTGGTTTTCACGCCTTATATATCTTTCCTCTCTACCATCACTCCCTGGGATTAAAGGCTCATTTTCGGGGATTAAAGGCATGTGTCACCATGCTTGGCTGTTTCCAGTGTGGCCTTGAACTCACAGAGATCCAGAGGGATTTCTACCTCTGGAGTGCTAGGATTAAAGGTGTGTGTACCACCATTTTCTAGCCTTTGTATCTAGTGGCTGTTCTGTCTCTGACCCCAGATAAGTTTATTAGGGTGCACCATATTTTGGGGAACACAATACCATCACAGTAAGGATTAAAGTTCTGACTGGAGTCACATAGACTGGAGAACGGTAAGTCAGCACTTAAAGCCAGGAATGGAGCTTTCAGTCCCAACTGTAGCATGAGATTCCTGAGATTCCCAGAGAGAAGCAGAGACCTGGTTTTCTAGGTGCCTCCTTGATCAAGGGGCAGGAGCAATTCACAGGGGGAAAAGCCATCATCATCGCCCATAGGCAGAAAATGGCAGCTCTCAGTCCAGGAGAACCCACTCTGCCTCATCACCCCCAGATGACGGCACCTTTGCCAGGCTGCAAAGGAAATGGATCCATTTCTGGAGGCTTCGCTGGGAAATCCACAGGCAATTTCTGCTTTCCTTCCTCCCAGAAGGCCTTTTCAGTGGTTAGAGGAGTCCCACCAGGGGAAGGGAGGGCATCAAATGACATTGCCCCAAAGAGTGGGGAAGAAGAACAGGAAACTGAGAAGGAAGTGATGAGAGGAACGTGTGACAGAATAAAGGCAGGTGTCGCCACTGACTGCAAGGGAACACGTGGAAAGAGATCCACCCAGAGACCATCCAGGGCTCAGTTCTCCACAATCCTTCATTCCCTTCACATGGACCAGCTGTGGGTCTCTTTGTTAATTAAAATCCACTACAAGCTTCTGCAATGAAGGCTGAGAGATGTGTTATCTGTGGGGATTGCACTGTCATTAGGAGTCACTTCAATACTATGTCCATTTAGCAGAATAACAGTGGTTCTCCCCTAGGGCCTATGACCCATCTAGCCATAGGCTCCTGGTGCCTTTAGCAGTGCCAGGGATGGGCTCCATCTTATGGAACACGCCTCAAATCCTATTAGAAAGTCACTGCTTCCACTGTGTTTGTGCCACTGTTGTCTCAGTGGGCACTATTTTCTTTTTGAGACAGGGTTTCTCTGTGTAGCTCTGGTTGTCCTGGAACTCACTCTGTAGATCAGGGTGGCCTAACTCAGAGATCTCCTGCCTCTGCCTCCCAAATGCTGGGATTAAAGGTGTGGACCACCACTGACCTGCTTAGTGGGCATATTTTACCAGGACAGTTATTAGTTCATAGGATAGTCCAGGATTTTCATTTTTACATGAAATTTCCCTTGCCTTTAATAATTTGTATTCTATCATCAAAACTTCCAACTTTGCACTGAAGTAGCATAAAAAGTTCACATTTACATTTTAAATCTACTAAAGAGCTACAGCAACACAATTTGATTATTTTATTTCGTTTAAAATGTGTGATATACTCAAGACTGAATGCTTCTTTTTCTCATATACCATATGTTTTATATTCTGTATAATCCAAATGAAATGTTGCACTGGGTCTTGGGACCTAATAGATTCATAGCACTTGAAGAATATGGCATCAATCGAGGATCTCTCCTTGATCATTGACTACTTTCTTACTATACGAAAATGCACCCCTGATCAAGTCAGGAGATTTGAATACTGCCTCCATGAGTCTTATAGGCAAAACGCTGAAAATGGAAAGGATGTTAGGTAAAGAAAATAAGACTACATTTTCATAGGTTCCAAGTTATATATAAATGCAAGTCACTCTTTAGGGCATAGTCAGGATCTCTGTCACCAGGTATGCCTTTCCACATGGCAGTTACACACAAGAAGGAGAAGCTTAAAGCTCCTCCCCCCCCCCCCCCGACTTACCCCCAACCCACTCCCCATTCCTACCACCTCCAAGGTAAGGCTTCCCTTGGGGAGTCAGCAGAGCCTGGTACATTCAGTTGAGGCAGGTCCAAGCCCCTCCTTCCTGCTCCAAGGCTGTGTAAGGTGTCCCACCATAGGCACTAGGCTCCAAAATGCCCACCCATGCACCAGGGATGGATTCTGATCCCACTGCTTGGGGGCCCCCTAAACAGTTCAAGCCAAGCAACTGTCTTGCTTATGCAGAGGGCCTAGTCCAGTCCCATAGGGGCTCCACAGCTATTGGTCCACAGTTCATGGGTTTCCACTAGTTAGGCTGGCCGTCTCTGTACGTTTCCCTATCATGATCTCAATGTCCCTTGCTCATAGAATCCCTCCTCTCTCTCATCTATTAGACTCCTGGAGCTCGGCCTGGTGACCGGCCATGGATCTCTGTATCTGCTTCCATCAGTCACTGGATGAGGGTTCTGTGATGACAGTTAGGGTGTTCAGCCATCCAATCACCAGAGTAGGTCAGCTCAGGCATCCTCTCGATTATTGCTAGTAGTCTAAGGTGGAGTCATCCTTGTGGATTCCTGGGAACTTCCCTAGCACTCTGTTTCTCCTTATCCCCATGATGTCTTCATTTATCATGGTATCTCTTTCCTTGCTCTCCCACTCTGTCCCTTCCAGCTCGAACCTCCCATTTTCTTATGTTCTCATCCCCCATCCCTTGCCCTCCATTACCTCCCCTCACCCATGAGTTTGCTCATGTGTATCTCATCTATTTCTCTTTCATTGGGTGATCCGTATGTCCTTCTTAGGGTCATCCTAATTAGGATGGAGCTATGGGTTGTAATCTGTTTATCCTTTGCTTTACATCTAGTATCCACTTATGAGTGAGTTCATACCATATTTGTCCTTCTGAGTCTGGGTTACCTCACTCAGGATGATTTTTTCTAGTTCCATCCATTTGCCTACAAATTTAATGATACTGTTTTTTACTGCTGAGTAGTACTCCATTGTGTATATGTGCCACATTTTCTTTATCCATTCTTTGGTTGAGGGGCATCTAGGTTGTTTCCAGGTTCTGGCAATTATGAATAATGCTGCTATGAACATAATTGAGTATGTGTCCTTGTGGTATGATTGAGCATTCCTTGGGTATATGCCCAAGAGTGGTATAGCTGGGTCTTGAGGAAGATTGATTCCCAGTTTTCTGAGAAACTTCCATACTGATTTCCAAAGTGGCTGTACAAGTCTGAACTCCCACCAACAGTGGAGGAGTATTCCCCTTACTCTGCATTCTCTCCAACATAAGCTGTCTTCAATGTTTTTGATCTTAGCCATTCTGACAGATGTAAGATGATATCTCAGAGTTGTTTTGATTTGCATTTCCCTGATGACTAAGGATGTTGAGCAATTCTATGTTTGCTTTCAATAAAGAACTGCTGTCTTGCATTTGGGGTGTGATTTATTAAGTTTTGTAAAAACTGATGCTGCATACAACCTTCCAATTTGTGGGCTTGTGACACCTTTTATATGACTGCCCCCAGAGAACAGAATCTTTCTATAACCAGGCATGAATTAACTACACAGTGAACTACCAAATTCACAACACGAAGACAGCAAAATTTAAAAAAAAAAATACTTGGATTCACTGAGTAACTTTGTGGCTCACTTTAGCTGACAAAAACCCTTATAATTCTGAGATTGTCACCATTTTACTCTGTCTCTGTCTCTGTCTCTGTCTCTGTCTCTCTCTCCAGTTGGGAGGGGCTGAGAGGAACAGCAGGCAAAAACTGCTCAGACAAGGCCAGTGAAATGGCTCAGCTGGTTAGGGTACTTGCGACTGGGAATCAGGGCTCTGAGTGTCCTGTAGTCTTCCGTCTCATTGATTAGCTTAGGAACCAAGGCTCTTCTTTATTACAACATGGCAAATTGCAGTTACTTTATGAACCTCTAGTAATACTGCCCATAGAACGTAAGTTATTTATCATGACCTGACTAGCTATTTCAAGTGTCTATGGTTTGGATGTCTGAGCATAACATATGCAACATGAAAGGCAGATATAAAATTTGATCCCTTGTTTTTCTGTGCAGTGGACATATAAAACATTTTTTTTGTCACAACTCCTGAAGTTGAAATGGATATTTGCTAATTTTCCCATGAAACTATTAGTATTTATTATATATAATATTACTATGAAAATAAAAAGCTCATATAGTACATTAAGTTGTTCACACTTAAAGGAAGCCATTATTACATGTTATTATGTACAAAACACAGATTGTGATTAGTTGTTTGAATTTGCAGATGTGTAAATAATCTCAGGTAGCTGTGAGGCTATGTGCCCTACCTTAGCATCCTGTGAGTATGCCTCCATAAAAGCTGTAACATAGAAATCCCCTTCTCCCCAACAAAGTCAAAGAAGAGTCATGATGTTAAAGTTCAAGCAAACGCTGTGAATGTAAAGGCACCTCACCAAGAGGGCTGTCCCCCTTCTACCAAAGAAGAGAAGGACTACTTTTGATGTAGTGCATCTTATTGATTGAATCGTGTCTTCCTAAAGAATAGAGGTTGGATTTCTAATCAAGGGAAACTGTTTTTCAATTTAAGCAACATGTTTTATCACAAGAATGGTTCCTTTCAATTCATCCAGTAAGCTGTCTAGAGATCCTTTTGTGTGCGAGCTGGTAGATGTTTGCCAGAATGCTGCATGCAACTTTTTGGAAGGTCTGTCTGCTTGTGGATGAGCTGAAAACAGAAATGAATGTTATAGTAAGACCAGACAGCACCATCTCCCTAGTCCGCAGACAGCTCATCCTAAAGCACAAAATAAACATGACTCCATGTTTTCCCTGTCCGTGCCATTGCATAAACACACTTCTAAAATATTTGTGCACTCCACATGCCCTTTCCCACCTTTCTTCTATTTTTTAGCTGTCTCCAGTCTGTCCTGTCTCCTGCTCTTCTACTGAGACTGTTCCTGGTGCTGGAAAGGTGGTTCAGTGGTTAGGAGCACATCCTGCCTATCTGTAGAGCACCATGTGGAAGCCCAACTCTCACTTGCACATCATAATCTTGAATTTCATAATAAGTCAAGGCCTTTTCTGTGTCAAGGCATTTTTACCCCTTCTTTCTGTCTAAAATGTTAAACTAATTGCATAATATGAGGAAAACAGGGAGCCAAAAATAATTTTGGTTTAGGGCCCCTTGTTAAGCTCTTCTTGTTTCAGAGAACTTGGGGTGCTTCTAGAGAGGTCACATGGGGTTCAGTTTCTTACTTATGCCTGTTTGTGACCTGGTTATCTAGCTGTCAGGTAGAGATTCATGCTGTTTAAAAATTCTCATGAAGACGATTTGGTGAAGATAACTATCCTTGGCTAGAGACTATTGTCAAAGTTCTTTCTGCTTGTCATAATTTCCTTTTAATTTCATTCCTATTCTCAGGTAAATTGATTTGAATTCTTACAGGTGAAGAAGGTGCACCAGAAGCTGCTTTGAGTAAAAATAACAAGTAAAAATGAGCAGTGCAACCGATGCCCTTGATCTCTCCTGTGCTTTAAAAATACTAATGTAACTTCTGAACATGTGCTTTTGGGTACTACACTTTTAAATTCTAGTCTTCTTGTGTGAACACATTATCCAAGCTTTAGTGATTGCTATGCCAATTCTGAGAGTTCCCCCTGCTGTTATTTTCTGTATAATGTGTGTGTGTGTGTGTGTGTGTGTGTGTGTGTGTGTGTGTGTATGTGTGTGTTGGTATTATGTTCCCCAAAATATTGTGCACCCTAATAAACTTGTCTGGGGTCAGAGACAGAACAGCCCCTAGATACAAAGGTTAGAAAATGGTGGCACTAAAACCTTTCATCCTAGCATTCCAGAGGTAGAAATCCATATGTTCAAGGACATAGCCAAGCATGGTGACTCACACCTTTAATCCCAGAAAGCAAGCCTTTAATCCCAGGGAGTGATAGTAGAAAGCAGAAAGGTATATAAGGCGTGAGGAACAGAAACTAGAAGCATTTGTCTGGTTAAGCTTTCAGGCTTTGGAGCAGCACAGTTCAGCTGAGATTCATTCTGGATGAGGACTCAGAGGTTTCCAGTCTGAGGAAACAGGATCAGGTGAGGAACTGGCGAGGTGAGGTGGCTGTGGCCTGTTTTGTCTCTCTGATCTTCCAGCGTTCAACCCAATAACTGGCCTCAGGTTTGATTTTATTAATAAGAACTTTTAAGATTTCTGCTACAGTGTGAGTATATTTAATTTAATCTTAATCATATCTGGGAAGTCAAAGATTTGATATTTTAGTTCTTACTTTTCTATTTGTAGCAAAACAAATGCACAAACAATAAAATGAAAAATGTCCATATAGGTAATGCAAAGTTAATGATGAATCACCAGTAAGTACTAGTTTAGGAAAAACAATTATATGCCATCCTTAAACTCACCCTTACTTAGACAATAACCTGACATAATTTTTGTCATTTAAAAATTTTCAGTAACTAATTTTATTTGATTTTATTGTAGCAACTCAGGGTGGGACAAGCAAGAGGATGGAATTCACTGTGGAGTTGGAGCTTGCCTTGGAACTATGATTGCAGTATTCTTTACTGTTCCATTCCGAACAAACCACTACCTACTTGTTCCATGAGTCTTTTTTAAAAAAGAAAATTGTTTCTTTTATTTTAATTACATCATTTGCCTCTCCCCTTTCCTTCCTCCAAATCTTCCCATATACCCCACTTTGTTCTCTTTCAAATTCATGGCCTTCCCCCCCCCATTAACTGTTTTAAAACACCACACACACACACACACACACACACACACACACACACACACACATATGCACACGCATATGCACACATGCATGAATGCACGCACTCACACATGCGCACGCACATTCGCATGTGCACGCTCCTAAATACATTAACAATATAACCTGTTCACTTGGTATAATGTTACTTGTATGTGTGTTTTTAGGACTGACTGGGATTGGATAGCTGATTGGTATGCTTTTCCCTGGGGAAAACTATTTCTTCTGCTCTCATCATTATTTAGCTGCCTGTGATTCTTTATGTTTTATTTAAGCTAAGATTAAAAGAAATTTGTATTTCCTGAGCCTGAAGCAATTGAAGACACAAAAAATGTTATTGGAAGCACATAGCTGGTTTTCAATTAAGACCTTGCTTTGTATACTACAAAAGAAGAAAATTCATTTATCAACAAGGAGGAATGTGGTTTACCAAGTTGTCTCTATCTCTTTGTAATCTTGTTTTGCCAATACTAATGCATCAGTTTTGCTGTTAATGATACCTGTTTATGGAAAGGCCTGATTAGTCCTAGTTAGCATGAATCCTTTGTCTGTGTCACCACTCACAGACTCTGTTTACCTTTGGTTTTTGTAAATGTTGGAGTGTTTGATATGCCACTCATGTACAGATGGAACTTAATTTCATAACAATTACTTTATTCCATATATTAATATATAAATATACAAATAATTACCTAAAAATAAAATCTGAAAGCTGTTTTTAAGTAGACTTATGGATGACTGATGATCTGTTATTGCCTGATGAACTATGCCTCTTTGCTACTCAGGAAACACAATTGGTTGGAATCTGTGGTAACGGAACAGAATAAACTTGATTGTACTACATGGGGATTGGATTGAAGATCATCTTTGACCTCATTAGCACGATGGTATAGTCAGCTAAGGTCATCAGAGCCAACACTCATGAAAACCCTCACTGGAAAACTGATTTCTAAGGCAAATTGGTAGAGCTGATCTGCTATTTCACTTCATCTGTTGAAGGTTCCAAAGAGAGTTGCAAAATTATCAGACAATGAATTGTGAAGCAGAATTTTTCTTTCTGTATGTCTGACTCTGTTTTCTAATGGCAGTCAGTGGTAGGAAAAGCTTATGAAGCCGTGCTAAATCATCATGGTACTATTACCAGATACAGCCAGACACAGACACTGTGGCTGACAGCAAAGTCATTCTGTAAGTGTCGCTGAAGCCATGTGAATCTCACCTGTTCCAGGAACGTAATAAGGGTGGTCTTTCAGAGCACAGTAAAGGCCCGTTGTAAATGGAGGAGGTCCAAGTGCCCCAGCGGGGCACATTTAATTTCCAAACATTGCCACAATGTCATCACAGAATAGAAATAAACAACAGGCTGAGCTTTTATGTGTGCTGTAACAAGACACGCTAGCCATTGTTTGCCACAGATGTGTCACTTGAGTGGGGAGACTGTTAAGTGAGAAGGTTAGGGTTTGCATTGCCAATGCTGTAGGCTACTGAGGCCATGGAGGGAGTCCTCATTCAGGGTCAGACCCACGTGTACAAATGTCTGTCTGCCAGCTCAGTAGCAGTGTGCATGCCCAGTAATCAAAGGGCAGTTTCCAGAGTGTGTGAGCCACTTCTGTAGGATGATTGTCCCTCTTTAAAGGAAAGAGGAAGCATTTTTTCTTCCCTCCCTCTTTCTGATATTTTCTCCTCTTTTTTTCCCCCTTTAAAGAGACGTTTTTAACTCTGTTTTTCACAAATAATCTTGTTGAGTTCTTTCTCTAACTTCTCTCAGTGTTGAACTCTCTTGGTTAGCATCCCAGAGTTTGTATAAAGATATACTTTAGGCCCCAGAGGTTTGCTTTATAGTTTAGACTTGTCTTTTGGTAAGACATGTCTTTCTTCATTTTGGGTGTCTACTGGAATACCATAGATGAGTGACTTAAACCCCAAACACTTGTTTTGTTGAGAAGTCCCAAGCAAAGTGCCTCAGTTCCCATGCGTGGTGATGGGGCCAGGACTACTTCCTCGTTCATGGATGGCTGCAGTGAGTGTCTGTACATTGTCTAAGGGGCTGTAGAGTTTCTGGAATCTGTTTTTGTAAAGGCTTTAATCTCATTCATGAAGGCCCCTTTCTTATGATCACCTTCCCAAAGCTCAGCCTGCAGATACCATCTGCTTATGAAAGACTTTTACACACACACACACACACACACACACACACACACACACACACACACAGAGAGAGAGAGAGAGAGAGAGACAGAGACAGAGACAGAGACAGAGACAGAGAGACAGACAGAGAGAGACACACTCAGGCACCCTCCCCCCCCCACACATAGACACAGGCACTCAGGCATATACACACACAGGCACACACACACAGACACATGGGCATACACAGACACACAGCACACGGACACATACACACAGAAAGACAGACACACACAGTCACACACAGACATATAGTCACAGACACACATGCACACACTGACATGCACACACAAACACACACACACACACACACACACACACACACACACACACACACACAACTACTAACCCTAGAAAGAAAATCCACAACAGTCCAAAAGAGCAATTGCACCATAGTCTAACTTCTTGCACTGATGGGTTCTTACTGTTCACAGTTAGTGGCAGAAGCATGGCAGGGTTACTTACAGGAGTAGGGACAATCTGAAACAGCTGCATCAGCAAAATGCCCACTTCAGCGTGGCCACTGACTCATGAAAGCGGCCACCCTGGAGCTCTCAGTACAACTTGCAGGCAGCACAACAAGCCCTAGAATCTCTCAGTAGCTCAGCTGGCCAGTTTCCTCCTTCAGCTGTTGGGTTCTGCTTCTCTAACTATGGGGAGAGGGCCCTCACCAGTCTTTCAAGTTTTAGACTTCCCAGGCTTGTGAGGATGGCTTACCTTTTGAGTCTCCTGAGCTTCCCTTCATGAAGGAAATTTTCATTTGGGAGTAGAGTGCCCTATAACACCATCACATTGAGGGTTAGGTCACAATGTATAAAAATGGGGGTGGGGGCAGACGTAACATTCATTCTGTAGAAGTACCATTTGGCATGATTCAAGGAATAGGTAATATCTTCAGGTCCCCCCCCCCCCCCCCGCCCCAATTGTTAATGATGCTCTCTTTATTTCTCATTACTGACCAGCTCTGTAGGCAATGTGCTGTGGTAGCTAGTGAAGACAAAATATGAGGGGAAAGTAAGTCTGGTATGTTTCACAGCCTTGGCATTTGATTCACAGCAGAGAATAGAGCAGTCTGTCTTCCTTTGGACTTTGAGCCTCCCACTCTAAGGGAATCTCCCTGGAAGTAAATACCACGACTTTAGCTGTTTGTGCTATCTCAAGGAAGGGGATTTGACTTCAAGCTGAGAGCAAGACTCTAGAAACAGTTTGGCTGAGGTGTTTGTGAGGCTGGACACAGCCTAAGAGGCGATGCTGCTTTGCTGACAAGGAAGCCGGAACCTCCACTTACTTGCCTTTCGTTTGCAGTTGTTCTGTGGAGGATGTTAAAACCAAAATGTCTGGGTTTCTGAAGATTCAGCAGCGTTACCCTGCTCAATCCTTAGCGTTGTGGTCATTTCCCAGGTAGCCACTGTTGGTTCTCATTTTTCTAACACTTTCACTTTCAAACTGACTCTTTGTTCCAGCCACTCACGCATTCATGCTTGTGTGAAAACAAAACCGTGTGGTTATCTCAGCTTAAGAAAGATGCGAGAGACAAATTTTCTCTTAGTTTATTCACCATCTTTGATCGTAAAGAAATGTTCTCTCTTTAAGTATTTAGTTGTTATCCAATATGCAATAATTCACAAGCAACCCATATGTTATATGTTGAATTTGCTGACCTGGGGTTATCTAAAACATGAGTATAAGAATGATGATATTTGCTTAGTTGATAAAAACACAGTTGTTTGAAGCTATGTGTTCATTTTTAAAATTAAGATTATGTTAACTTAGTGACATATTATCCTATTGTATCATCTGGAAGCTAGTCCCCATAGTGACATGCTTCCTTCAATACGGCCACACCTACGCCAACAAGGCTACACCTCCTAATAGTGCCACTCCTCATGGGGGACAATTTCTTTCAAACCACCACAGTGCCTTTACCCACTGAGCCATCTTCCTGGTCTATCCTTGTTTGTTTTTCAGAAAACTGCAGACCCTCCAAGTTCTTTCTCTACCGTCAGTGGGACTTTTGACCTGGGCCTGCCCTTGGTTCTGCCCTAATCAGGATATCTCCCGCATGAAAAGCTCTCAGGGTCCTCTCGGCTGCCTGCAGAACCAAACCCAAGATTCTGGGTTTGCATCTGTCACTCCTTCCAATCAAATCACAGCATTTATCTAATGTCTGATTCCACTACAGGCTCCCATTCCTGTCTTCTCATCCCTTTCCTGCCCACTCCCGTTATTTCACTCTTTGGAATTTATTCTCCTGATTTCTTCTATCTCATTGCCCCATCCCACTCCATCTTCCAAGTCCTCACCCATCCTTCATAAAAGCCATTTCCCAAGGATGTTTCTCCATTCTCCAGCCAGAAAATATTTTCCTTTCTTATTCCTGTCATCTAGTAGAGTATCTGAGCAGCTAAAGCAGCTTTGTCATGTTAGTTACATGAATTTAACATGCACTGACCCAGAGATAGCATGTTATGCTGTGGTCATCAACACAAAACTCACAAAAATCCACATGTCATTACTGTGCCTCGTCGGAGTTCTGTTTTCCAGGTTGTCTTTTGAGACCTCCGTCTCCACACATGCTTTCTCAGCTTCCTCAGGAGGAGAAGAGGAGAACTCACAAAGAATCCCAGGCCACCTTTTAAGTGCCTGGAATTGAGATGCTTCATCTCCTTCATCATTCATTGACTTCAAGTAGTTAGGAAAATATAAACTCTTGAATGGAGCAAAAAGAGATGTAGAAATATTAGAGGACAGCATTAATTTATTTTGTTCCAACCTGTGTGTATTTTATTTCTTTCTATGGACTTCTCAGCTAGCACTTTAAAAAATTTTTTCATTTTATAATCAATTTAATTTTACATATCAGCCACGGATTCCCCTGTCCTCCCTCGTCCTACCCCCTAGCTCCCACTCCCCAACCCACCCCCTATTCCCACCTCCTCCAAGGTAAGGTCTCCCCTGGGGAGTCAGCCCAGCCTGGTAGATTCAGTTGAGGCAGGTCCAGTCCCCTCCTCCCTGCACCAAGGCTGAGCAAAGTATCTCAGCATAGGCCCTAGGTTCCAAAAAGCCAGCTCATGCACCAATGACAGGTCCTGGTCCCACTGCCTGGGGGCCTCCTGAATAGTTCAAGCTAATCAACTGTCTCACTTATCCAGAGGGCCTGATCCAGTTCCATGGGGGGGGGGCGGGTCCTCAGCCATTGGTTCACAGTTGATGTGTTTCCACTAGTTTGGCTATTTGTCCCTGTGCTTCTTCCAACCATGGTCTCAACATCTTTCGCTCGTACAGTCCCTCCCATCTCTCGCCGATTGGACTCCTGGAGCTCTACCTGGGGCTCAGCCGTGGCTCTCTGCATCTTCAGCTAGCACTTTGGATAAAATACACAGTAAGGGTGTTGGAGAGATTGCTCGTTGAGTAATGTGCTGGCTGGGCAAGCATGAGGACCTGAGTTCAGATCCCCAGCACCCATGTGGAAGTTGAGCATGAAGGTAGGTGTCTGTGACCACAGTGCTGACAGGGGTTGAGGCTTGGAGAAGGTGAGAGGATCCTGGAAGTAGATCCCAGAAGTTCTCTGGCCTGCTTGCTTAGCTGTAACAGTGAACTCCAGGTCCGCGTGAGACTCTGACTCAAAGAATAGGTAGTGAGCAATCAAGGAAGATAATGTGATGTTGACCCCTGGCCTCCATGTTTACATGGGTGCGTACCTAGTGAGTGTACCCATGCACATGTATTTCCCACCCCACCCCCACACACACTGAGTTGGAGTTGAGGAAGGAGATATCTTTCTTTTGTTTCTGATTGTAGATGTGATTTCTCAGCAGTGTGTATCATGTTAGCTTTGGGTTTTTGTAGATTTCTAAAAATCAAGTCAAGGAACCTCCCTTCTATTCCTGACTTGCCCTGCATTAATTTTTGTCTTTTTTTTTTTTAATCAGGGTCTCTCTACATAGCCTTAACTGTCCTGGGACTCACTATGTAGATCAGGCTGGCTCCAAACTCACAGAGATCTGTCTGTCTCTGCCTTCTGAGTGCTGAGATTAAAGTTGTGTGCCACAATGAGCTCAGAATTAAACTGTTAAACATTTTGTTTTCTTATCAACATTTGTGTGTATATGTGTGCTTGTGGAAGTATGCACACAAACATCATGGCACACATATGTCAGAGGACAACTTTTGGGAATTAGTTGTCTTTTTTCACCATGATTTCCAGGAATTAAACTCAGTCACCAGGCTCACAGGGAAAGCACTGCTTTGAAATCCCTCTGGCTCTGCTTAGCATTTGAAAAAGCATCAGTGGATTGTAGGTTTTGTGAAATTCTTTTCAAGTTTTAATTTTTATGTGTATGGTTTTGTTTGCATGTATATCAGTGTGCATAACTGGTGACCACAGAGGCCAGAAGAGGGTATTAGATACCCTGGAACTAGAGTTATAGATGGTTGTGAATTACCATTCGGGTGCTGGGACTAGAACCCGGGTCCTCTGGAAGAGAAGCTAGTCTTTTTAACCACTCAGCCATCTATGTAGCTCCTTGTTTTTATTGCATTTATTGATATGATTATACGATTTTTCTTATTCTATCTATATGATGAATAACATTGATTTTTGAATGTTGAACCAACTACTACCTAGAATAAATCCCACATGTTTGCTGTGGGATGTTCTGTATGTCCTGTGGGAGCCCGTTCTTGGGTTCCTCGTGGCTTTACCCAGCAGGTTCGCATAGAGGATGATTAGGACCACGGGCCTGAGTGCAGGTGTCTGAGATGGTCTGCACTTGGCTGTGCTGGGGGATGGGCTGTATGGCAAATGTGTTGCTCTGATTGGTCAATAAATAAAACCTGATTGGCTGTGGCTAGGCAGGAAGTATAGGTGAGACTAACAGAGAGGAGAAATAAAAGAACAGGAAGGCAGAAGGAGTCACTGCCAGCCGCCACCATGACCAGCAGCATGTGAAGACTCCGGTAAGTCACAAGCCGCATGGCAGGGTATAGATTTGTGGAAATTGATTAATTTAAGATATAAGAAAAATTAGTAAGAAGCCTGCCACGGCCATACAGTTTGTAAACAAAGTAAGTCTCTGTGTTTATTTGGTTGTGTCTGAGCGGCTGTGGGACTGGTGGGTGAGAGAGATTTGTCCTGACTGTGGGCAAGGCAGGAAAACTCTAGCGACACATGTTCAGGGTAAATAGTTATTTTATACATTGTTAGACTAAAATTTTAAATACTTTGTTGACAACTTTCATGTCTATGTTTCTGAGAGATATTGGTCTATAAATGTCCTTTATTGAGTTGTCTTTGTTAATGTTGGTTTCATAGGGGGAGTGATGAGTGGCCTCTCTGCCTCTGTTTTCAGGAAGGTATCACAGAGAATAAATTTTTGGTAATACTTACCAGGGAAATTATCTGAGCCTACTATTTCCTGTTTGGAAAGTTATTTATCAATTATTCAAATAGATATGGGCATATTCAGCTCACTTATTTCTCTTTGTGTAAAATTTCAAGGATTATGTCTTTCAACTAAATTAATCATACTTACAGATCAAGCATTGGGCATAATATTGCTTATTCTCCTTTCTGTGATGTCTGTGGTGACACCCTCATTTCCATTTTTGGCATTAGCTATTTGTGTCTTCCCTTTATTTACCTTTTTTTAATCTGGCAAATGTTTATCAATTTTATTGATCATTTCAAAGAACAACACTTTAATTTCATTAACTTTTTTCCTATTATTTTTGTTTTCAGTTTTATTAATTTCTACTCTAATTTTCACTATTTCTTTTCTTCTCCTTACCTTGGACCTAATTTCCTCTTTCCTCCTTCTTCATTCTTGGAAATTTAGGATTTTAGACCTTTCTTGTGTTCTAAGAGCACTGATTATTTCTACCATCACACACACACAAACTATCCTGGACACAGATGGCTAAAGAAAGCATTTGTGATTTTTCTCCTTCATTCCATCTTCCCAGGTCATAAAACAGCAACAATAAATTGGTGTTTTCTAACCTTAGTCATTACCATTCCACCTTTCCATTTTTGCCATAGTCTTATGCTATTTATAATAATAACATCTTAAAGGCATTACTTTAAAAAGTGAAATTAATATTCTTAGAATGAGATCTTTAATGTGACTATGGGTGAAAACAATTTCTTCCTATATAGAGTTTGGAAAAATGATCATTAAACAATTAAAAGGAAAATATTAGTTGGCTACTATCCATAGTCATCTCTAGTACTTCACTCCCTTTACAGCAAAGTAATCATTGAAATAAATATGATTGAATGGGTGTGTATATACATCAAAGTTTTATATCTGCCATTGAAAACTTCCCACTTTATTATCTTGGGGTTAAATATTAGGCTAGGCCTTCTCTTGATTTGAAGAGAAAATTGAAGTTGTAGTTAAAGGACATGAATTTAAGCTCTGTCATTTCCCACAAAAAGTCCTCATTGGTAGAAAAGATCAACATAAGCCATTCAATTTTGCTGTTAAATATATGATAAATTATGACTATATTTTAAAAGTATTTAGTCTTATAGGAAGTTAATTATTCTGAATACATAAATCTACAATGCCCCTTTGTTATGAAGGATTTAGTGGGTACCATTATTGTATAATTAAATATTTTTAACAATTTTTTTTCTTAAAATTTTTCATACAATACATTTGGATCATATTTCCCCTCCCCCAACTTCTTCCAGATCATCCCTACCACCATATCTACTTAACTTTATGTTTTCTTTTTATCAAAAAAGAAAAAAAATACCCAAAACAAAAATTAAAACAAATCAACAAAACAAAAACAAAACAAAACCCCAACAAATCAATAAGACAAAAAAAAATCCAAACAAAATAAAACAACAACAAAAAGCACCCCAAAAACTATGGAGTGTGTTTTGTGTTGGGCAAGAGTACTCCTAAGCACGGGTCTCCCCTAAAGTGTGGTTGACATACCCAGGGACACTCCAATGGAGAAAACGGATTTTCCTTTTCCCAGCGGGTATCAATTGCAGATCATTTCTTGGTTAGAGTGGGACTTTGTGTCTCCTTTCCCATCTCAGGGCTGGGAATGTTGTCTGGTGTGAACCTGCGCAGGTCTTGTGCATGCTGTCACAGTCTCTGTGAGTTCATATGTGTTCAGACCTGTGTCTGGATGCCACTGTTTCCTTAGAGTCATCTACGACCTCTGGTCTTACAGTCTGTCTGCCTCCTCTTCTGCACAGATCCCTGAGCCTTGAGGGGGGGCTTTGGTAAAGGCATCTCATGTAGGACTGAGTGCTGCAAAGCCTCTTAGGTTTTGCACACTGTCCAGCTGTGGGTCTCTGTCTTAACAAGATTTTTCTAAGGAGGTTTTAGTGATGCTGTGATCTGAGTTCAAGCCTAGGGAGGTGGCTGTGGGTCCCTGGTAGACGTTGACTCTATAGGTTGGCAGAGTCACAAAGGAATGGAGATGAGTTAGAAGAAAAGGTTGAACGAGCCCAAGGAAAATAGCAGAGGACTCTAAATCTGCACCAGGAGGCCAAAGAGTGATTGGTGCGACTTTTTACATTTTTGAGAATAAAGGCTGTCTTAGTCAGCTTTCTGATGCTGTAACAAGTGCCTAATGTAAATCAATGTAAAAAAGAAGAAAAGGAAGATGTACTTTGGCTCACAGGTTTGGAAGTTTCAGTGTGTGGTTGTCTGGTTCCTTTGCTTTGGAACCAGTGGTAAGTTAACACACCATGACAGGATCCAGTGACAGAAGAAGTTAATTAGTCATGGCTACAGGAATGAGAGAGAGGGGAGGAACACACACACACACACACACACACACACACACACACACACACACACAGGGAGGGAGGGAGAGGGAGAGGGAGAGGGAGAGGGAGAGGGAGAGGGAGAGGGAGAGGGAGAGGGAGAGGGAGAGGAGAGAGAGAGAGAGAGAGAGAGAGAGAGAGAGAGAGAGAGAGAGAGAGAGAGAGAGAGAGAGATAACGCCAGGTCCCACAGTCCCATTAATAGCATACCCCTGGAGACCTAACTTCCCCTCACTGGATCCATCTCTTAAAGGTTTCAACACATGGACCTTTGGGGATACATACCCAGGTTTTTGTTGTTACTACTGAAAATTTCTAAGGAGTTATTTTATATTTGCATATGTATGATATCATGAACCACAGGTTGGTATCTTAAAATAGCAAATCCCTAACCATTTAAATCTGTTACTTATTGATTAAATTGGTCTAAGCTATGACAGCTACGGTAAACTATCAAACAGTTGAGGAGCCGAATGGAAGCAAATCTGAAGACAAAATTCCTCTGAAGTAAAATTTCTTGGAACTCCTTTTCTTCAGGACTAAATTTACATTTATTTGTTTATCTGGTAAGGTACATTGGGGAAGTTGTTTAATACAGAAACCTTGGGAGAGTCTGCTTTCATGGATGTGATATGGTCACTGTGGGAATGGATGTGAGTACTCGTAGTTCCTGAGGTCACATGGATGTCTGTATTCTGAAGTATAAATTCATGATAGATGAAGAAATCAGTTGATTTTTATTTTATACGTAGTAATACCTAATTGAGACACGGATAAGAGATCTACCCGGGTAACTGTAGTTCTGAAAACTACACTCTACATGAGCATGCACCTTTTGACAGACACTAACTGCAGGGAAGGAGCCAGCTTGTATTTATGCAACTAGTAAAGTCTTCACTGAAGTCAAGGGGAGTTTGCTTACACCAGGGCTGCAGGCCTTAGCTGCTAGAGATTAAAAGGGGGAAAAAAATCCTTAAACTCTTTCAACATTAATATTGCCTGTAAGGAGTCCAGCCATGACCTAAGCCTCTGAGCTTTTTGAACCTAGCAAGCAGAGGGTAAACAGTAAACACCAGTTATTTTAAGCACAATCTAATCGGAGTTCAATGAACAGCGATATTATATCTGATCTCTCAGTATTAATATGTTTATATCACTATTAGACATTTTTATGTAGCCCATTATCCAAACAATGGCTTAAGTCTGTGGTATTTAATAAATCAAGTTTCCGCGGCGTGGGACTGGGTAGGAATGGGGCTGGAGCCTTTTTCTCCATCTTTTCTTCCTCAGGTGCAGCTCTGTGTTAATCTAAGAGAAGTGTGCCCTTCCTTCTCACCGCACTGAAAGTGAGCTAATCCCTGTGTAAGGAATCAGTAAGAACGATCTGCTTAATCTAGTCCCAGTGTGAAACTGTTGACATTTGTTCTTCTTTCTATCATTATGTGACTGGGCCTGTTTTGTGCTGGATTAGACACAAATCTCCCGTGCAGCACATTTGGCATGTTACTAGTAGTTTAACTTCATTAATAATGTATGAAGAAAATGTAATCCATGGCAAGGAAGGAAAGAAAAGTATTTTTTTTGTTGTTTTTTTTTTTTGCTTTCCCCAAATCCTTTGGAATGAGTAATTACTCAACATTTTATGTTTGATGTTACATTTTACAATTGAACTTCCATAGTGATATTTAAAAAGAGCGACACTTTGGCAAATGGTCTGCAAAACAAAACAAAACACCACACCTTTTAAAATTTTAAATGTGGTTACGGATGGCCAGAACTTGTTAAACATAGTGGAGAATTAAATATTTATTCAGCTTATTTCATTTTCGGGGTCATAAATGCTCTTTCTGAGTCATTCCCCACAACAAGAATTTCTACCCGCAAAGCCATTAACAGGCATCAAGAGCGAGGAGCACTAAATTAAGATGCGATTGTCCAAACAAATAAGAACGCGGCTGACTTGCACAGGGACGCAAATGATCATTTCTGATTGAAATGTTCATAGCTAAATGAGTTTGGCTGAATCAAACACAAATGTGCCAAAAGATAAGCCTTCAGCCGGAGTTTAAAAAAAAATGTTTTCTAAAACTGCTTTAGATGAAAACGGCACTTTTTTTTTTTTTTTTAAATACTATTGATAATTGTGGAAAGTCCCAAAATGGCCTAAGGAACGTAAGCTTGCCCTGAGCAGTGGTCACTTACAAGGACTTTTGGACTCTGTACTCCAGTCACATTTGGGCGATCAGAGCAACAGCTGGGGAGACTTTGCCAACAAAGATGAGTGTTGGATAATCCTGATGAGACTCCACATACAACATCTTTTGTAATTATGTCACATTCAGCTGTAATGGAATAATTCAAGCTGAAAGGACAAGCTTTGATCCTTTCTTAAACCTTTCCCTGCGGACTGGCTATCTAAAAGATTTAAAGATATTTCTGTTACAAGATCTAGTGTTTCCTCAGAGAAGTCATGCTTCTGACGCGTCGGGAGCCATGAGAACAACACCGAGTTTGGCAGAGCGTCTCAGAGAGCATCTTTCTGAGGGAGGGGGCTTACCGAATGAAGATATCAGGGATGGGCTGCTCATCAGTTTTGTTTTCTCCACCGTCAGGATGCACAGTCTCTATTTTGTCAAGCAAACAGACCGACATGAAGGTGATGTGAATGTATCGTGGGGATATGTCATTGAACACCGAGCATTTGTGTGCAAATTCACCCTTTCTTATGCTAGTACTTAGTAAGTTAAATCTCTGTAGAAAGTGGCATAGTGAAACACTAGATACATTGTAAGAATTAAAAATAAAAGTCACTAAAACACTGGCAAGTAAAAGCTCTAACTTTCTCAGAAGGGAATTTTGTGTAAAAATATTTTAATTTAATTTTATTTTTATGGATTTTTAAATTCTAAATTAAACTTCAGGCTTCTGTAGAATAATCAATAGGCAAATAAAGTTTAAAAAACCCACAAGTTTAGCACAGTATAAATTTAAAATAATTATTTCTGTCATTTTTATTCTTTATATATTTCATTCCCACATTATAATTTTTTTTGTCTCAGAAAACTTTCTAATCCCAGTTATTTTTTCTGACACTATATTACTCATGACAAAAAAATATGATGGAGGGAAAAAAAGTACGAACCTAATTTTTATCAGAAATACTGGAAATAATATTGTCAAAACAAAAACCAGTATTAGGAAATAAGTTTAATTCTTAAGGCTGTATCTGTACAAATCAAATAATGAAGAAATGAATGCTGTTTGCCCTTAGTGAGCAAGAAAAGATCTTAAATGTGTGAACACCCTCAAATGAAAATAGTGTGATTTGATAGACGTGCAAAAATTGAGCACAGAACATCAAGGGGGTACCAATGGTAAGAGGGGTTTTGCTGTGTAATGAAGCAACATTTCTATTTGTGACTGTCTCTACTGAAGCATCATTTGTGCCACAGGATATTTTTCCCGTGCTTCTCTCAGAGGGAACAGGTGATTCTAGTGCTGAGTAGAATATGGGCAATCCTCCACATCACTGGCTCACACATCAATTTTCCATTGAAATCAATGTTTAGCCTACAAAGAATAAATAAGTACAGAACTTTTTTTTGTTGAAGGTTTTAACTATATGTAATTTAATCTAAATATTCCTGGTAAGAATTCTCAATAATTCCAATATTCTTTGCTAGGAAATTTTTCTTTTCTTCTTTTTCTTTCTTATTTTCCAGTGCTTGGCAACAAACCCAGGGCCTTTCATGTACCAGGCAAACACTCTACTTCTCAGCTACATTGCCAGCCAGTGTTCTCAGCTGTGATGTTAGTATCATCAACATCAACTTGTAGATAAGTAAGTTTGAAGTGGCCGAAGGACATGAACAAAACTGGGCTTGAAAATCCCAGCTTTGATCTGAAAGTTTAGGATTCTTTCTGGGGGTGCTGTGGTTGCCTTTTCCTGATTCCCTTGCCTTTTTTGGTAATGGTGGGAGCAGGAACAGTCAGTAGTTCGGCATTCAGGGTTGCAGCCTCTGCTATATGTTATTACTTTGAATTGTAACTTGATACTGGTTTTTGTTTTTCTGTAGCTCTAAGCGTCTTTTTGAGAACATGTTGTATATCTGCTAGGTTAGTTGAACAGAAGACAAATCGTCCTCTCCGGCCATGATTCACAAAATCAGTGATGAGAATGTATTAGATATTTCCCTGTCTGCCTGAGGCCACAGTTTAGATTGTAACTCTATGGACATGTACTCAAAGACCTCCAAATATTTGCTGAATCGTATGCAACGCGTTCCTTTTCTCTGTCAGCGGTGGTTATTTCTTTTAGCACAACAAATTGGTCTTTGAGAAAAGGAGACATTTAAAATGCTGAAAGCCTGACTAGCAGCGTGGTCCTCCTGGAGAGATGGTCCTTGCTGGTGAACACAGCAAGGTGTAGTAATGTTTTCCCAACCCTTGAAGAATGTGGTGGACCGATGGAGCTTGAAACGCAGCCTGGTGTCTGTCGCCTTGTGTAAAGCTTATAATCTCTGTTATTTTAGCCAGAACAGAAATTTTCACGCCCTCCAAACCACTGCTTATATTTGTATAGTAGAATCAGGGGCAGTGGATGCATTCCTAGTGGATTCATTAAATGAAACTGCCTGCAAATTTTAGCTAGCTATTATTTAATTTTTTTTAATGACTTCATTCTTTGGGGAAAAAGTCAGCAGTTCAGAACTCATATCATACTTTTAAATTGTGATAAGAAAACAGAAAGTGTATGAATCAGATTAATTATCAATTGCTCATTTATAATATTTACTTGGCACTTTCTTGATATTTTTACAATCCACTATCCTCCCAGGGGAAAATACTACGTGTGTTTCATACATTTAAAGAATTATTGGCTGGAAGAGTCAAGCCTTCTGTTTATTGCAGGTGATCAAGTTTTAAGGCTCTGTGTGCAAAGCAAAACCCATGTAATTCCTCTGTTTAGTCACCATGTAAATCCAGGGATGTGCTCTAGAAGGTGGAGTTGTGGTTTGAGGCCATCTCATTGCAGCTCATGGGACTGCATGACTTATACCTTTTTAATGTGGCCCAAGATCACCCATTTCCTCACACTGCAACAACTTTTCATTATCTAAGGATGAAATTCATTCATAGGAAAGGAATAATTTAAATGGCTTATTTCCAGGTTGTGGAAAGTCTTTCTTAAAAGCAAGACCCTCTAGTTTTATAAACACACACACACACACACACACACACACACACACACACACACACACACACACACACATTTTTTTCTTTAAATTATTTTAAGCGGTTTGTTAAAATATACTTATTATTTTTCAATAAAATAAAGCTAGCTGACTAGTGTCAACAATTCCGTGTCTTCGTGTGTCCAGCTGTCAGCACAGTGACCTCTAATCGCTACACTTCTGGGTTATTTTTAAGCCAAGGCAGGAAAAGTATTATTGCATATATAAATATTCACATGTTTATCACTGAAAGTAAGAATTCTTCCTTCACTGTGCAAAATAATTCACTACCTCCTGGAATAATAATCAGGCCTAATAATTCTATACCATCACATCAAAGTTGGGAGGCAGGCTTCTCACATGTATTAAGCAATCATTATGTTAGTGGGTAATAATTTTTTCCCTCAGAAGCCAAAATAATAAATTTTCTTTTTAAAATTCATACAGAAAATATAAAATAGTGACTAGGATTATGGATTTGAAAACCCACAGTCAAGCCCCTGCTTTGCCATTAATTAGCTATGTGACTTAGAGCATGACTAGATCTTCATTTCTTGTTTGTAAAAGTGGGGATAATAGAACTTGGGTCATCTCATTAGGAGTGTGAAATGATGTCAGTGTCTGTAATGCTGAGAGTTTTTCATTAAACATGAGCTATTTTTTAAAACCTTGCAAATGGAATTTGAACCCAGGGCTGTCTAATCTTAAAGTCCATGAACTTTCCACGGAGCCAGGCTGAGCCATGACAGGGACAATGCTGGCGGCAAACCAGCCCGGACACTCTTTAAAGAGAAGCTAATGTGGATTTATTAAGAGTCTGCTCCTGGTAGCACTAAATTTTCCACCACCATTGGCAAGCTAGCAATCTGAATTCTCTTACTGTGGCAGTCACTGGGCACAGAAAACAGCTGGGCCTGAACAGGTGGCTGTGAAGGTAAGTGGAGCCAGGACTGGCAAACTGAAGGTGCAGGAGAACACAGTGGGATGGAGTGGGGGGGAGTGGAGTGTGACGGGAGACAGAAGAATTGCCAGCAGCTACACTCATGATCTTTTTGAGGACAATTAATACCCCAAGCCAGTGCATGTTCCAGATGCCATACCAGTGAGGCCACTTGGGGTAGCAGATTTGTGCTTGTGCTTATATACTTCTTGTGCCTTCCAAATTCTTAATGCCAGGAAATAGCCTGGTCAAAGCTGAACATTCAAATCAAAACTGCTAGTGACTTGATGCTAAAATGTGAAATAATGAAGCAGAAACCCGGCAGTGCTATGAAGCAGGAGATGTTTCAGATTGGGTCAATATTAACAAATAGGGTAGATCTAGGTTAGGAACAAGGGGCATAAAAGAGATCCTTCTCTCCCCTTTACAGTTTGGGAAGGAGTGATTGCCAAGGCAGAATGCTCTTGCCAACTCCGTGCTGTCACTGATGCTTAATGCGTTACAGTTTCAGTTCTTAATGATTGCATGAGCTTGTCTTTTATTTGTAAGTAATGAAGATAAAAACCGATCTTTAATTAACTCAAAACACATTTACTGAGCTCCTACTGTGTACTATGTACACTTTTGGCAATGGTAACAATCAAGGCAGACAAGATTCTCTACTCTCGTGGAACTTATTTTCTAGTTAGGAAACAGAAAATTAAGAGGGAAAAATATATCCCAACCAGAAATGCCAAGGAGGAAAGGTAAGCAGGCCAGGGGGTGAGGTGGGAGGGGTGGAGTTACGGGGGTTGTAGATATAGCTGACAGAGAAGGTGACATCCCGATGAGATGACTTAGGGATGGAGAACTGGAGGGTGGCAGGCGATGACCCATGTGATCATTGTGTGTTTATAATCAGGGGTGACAGCAACTTTAAAAACCCTAAGGCAGATTATGACTGGCGTGCAGGACAAACGTTAGAGGCTACTGTGTGAGACCATCAGGAACGGAGATAAGGAAGGAAAGCTGGGTACAGGACTGAAGATGCTGACTTTGGAGCTGGGCAAACTGGGAAGCAGCTATCGTCCCGAGGAGGCTGAGGCACAAACTCGTAGAGACTGCACTGAAATCATTCCTGCTGCTCTGCACAGCAGGCAGGAGTGACAGGGTGGATGCCCGGCCCATGGAAGGCACAAGGCCAGACTGTGACTGCTAACTGCACAGTTATGGCGGGATTTCACTGGTGTTTGACTGATGCTATGAATACATGGACAGACAAGGGTGTTCATTAAATGTAGAACAGTCACTGACTTTATTAGAGAGAAGGCATAGACATTCTTGAATCTGTGATCCACACCTTTTATTTATGAAGTGTTGATATATGGGGAGTTGACTTGAGTGGAAAAATTCCTGTGTCTCTGGTCTTTGTCTTGAGAAACTTCAGGATTAAATTTTTATTTTGGATGCTTAAGCATCTCCATTTCAAAACGGTTGAAAGTGTTTTAGAAAATCGGTATAACTGTGGGTAGAGAAGCCAGAGTCCAGTACAATTTTAGTATATTAAGCAAATACATTTATCATATAAAATGTAAAAGCATTTTCCTCTATTGTTCTGATTTATAGAAATGCTTTTTTTTGTTAAGTCCTAATAGAAATTTAAGGCATTTATTTTAAAAATTTTGAATTTAATGATGATGGTGATGATATTCATTGAATATGTAGTGTATTCCTAAGAAGTTATTGTCACTAAAATTGAGTATGGAAGAACAAAGAAAAGGGGATATATTGAATTTAATGAATAAACATGTCTGTAAACTTTATTTATGAAATTTATCCAACTTAAATTCTCCTTTTCGGCATGAATAGAGTTGAAAATGCCCTATAGTTTGTACTTCACTAGGAGTACATATTTATATATCTGTACTTCTATATGAGATCATTTATTGTGACAAATGTTCTTTGGGAAGAGGTGGGTATTAGTCTGAGTCCTGATCCCTATGGATTTTTTGGTAGCCATTTTGTCTGGCATTTGGTGCTTCTGAAGCCCAGGGGCTATATGTAGGGGTGGTTTGTTGGTCTTTCCTGACTTAATGTTTCCACTTAACTTCTAATTATCAGCTGCTTTTCAGTAAAACTCATATGTAAGACATTTGAATTTCCTTATTTTTACTCAAGGGAAAACATTGAAAGAGTTGTGGCTAGAAGCAGAACCCAAAAATTCTGTATTTAAACCCTTAGATCATTTGATAGCATCAGTCACTGCTCATCACTAGGATACAGTTTGAATCACTTGACCTATGGTTGCACTCATTTCCTGCTGCTTCTGATGTGGGAACTCGTCTATATTTTGTCATTGGAGTAGGAATTACAATTTGTCTTCTTTTCTCAAGGCAACATTTATAAACCAGTACCATTCACTTTCAAGAGATATGTTTGCTGTTTAGCTTTTGAGATGAGGAAAGGCTGGGACCCATGATCTCCTTCCATGGCTGTTTCTCAGAGTCTCCTTATATTCTACCATTCTCTTTCTCATTGTTTTCATAGAGGATGTACCCCTCCCATCAGGCTTCACCTATGTGTATCTCCTTATATCAATTTCCCTGTGGTTGGACTTCCTTCTTAGTCCCTGTTTCTTTGTTGTTGAGTGCAAGCCCTGGTGTGTAACAGACCCTCAGGGAATGGTTTAGAATGATCCATGAGACAACATTTGTTCTTCTGCTCCCAACAATCTACTTCATTTCTTTATTCCCCTCTGCTGGGGGATGGTCTGTATGTCAAATTGCTCTGGTTGGTCAATAAATAAAACACCGATTGGCCAGTGGCTAGGCAGGAAGTATAGGCAGGACTAACAGAGAGGAGAAAAGAAAGAACAGGAAGGCGGAAGGAGTCACTGCCAGCTGTCATCATGACAAGCAGCATGTGAAGATGCCGGTAAGCCAAGAGCCACGTGGCAAGGTATAGATTTATGGAAATGGATTAATTTAAGCTATAAGAACAGTTAGCAAGAAGTCTGCCATGGCCATACAGTTTGTAAGAAATATAAGTCTCTGTGTTTTCTTGGTTGGGTCTGAGTGGCTGTGGGACTGGCGGGTGACAAAGATTTGTCCTAAATGTGGGCAAGGCAGGAAAACTCTAGCTACACCCCTCCAACTTTCCTCCTCTTCTTTTTAAACTCCAGTGTGCCACTTTGACATCTCTTTATGCTCTGTTCTTTCAATGGCTACTTCTCCTTAAGCTATACATGTACTCATATCTTTTTCATTTTTAGATTCAAACTCAAATAGTGTTATTGTCTAACGATGTGTCTCTCAAATTCAAATGTTGAAGTTCTAATTCTCATGGTGATGGTAGTCTTTTGGATGGTGATTAGGTGACTAATTCAATAGTGGTGACCACTCTGGCATTAATCCTTATAAAGCATGTTAAAGAAGTTATTGGACCCATCTGTCATACAAGGATAGAGCAAAAGGCACCATCAATGAGAAGAAATGGAAACCTCATTAGACATCAAATCTGTGGATACTTTGATCCTAGACACCCCAGATTCTAAACCTGCAAGAAATGCATTTCTATTTGTTTTAAACTACTCAGGTTATTAAATTTTGTTATAGCAGCCTGAACATACTAAGATACTCAGTTTCCTTTGCTATACATTGTCATTACTAAGTAAAAAGTGTAAACACTGCCCTACTATTGATACTGAGAAAAGGATGATTTGTGTTTCTTCTTTATCTGGACACTTGGGAGCTCACATTAATGTTTAAGGGCAAAAATGTACAAGGGATCACTATCAAGTTAATTTGTCCACATAAAGTTTTGATCTTTTCCATTATCAGTTACTCCTCCTGGACAATGTTCTACTATATTCAGATCAGTCACACTGAAGTTGTGTTGACCTGTTTGTGTTGTTTCCTAAGAACTGCACTGCTGTCAAGGGAGAAAATAGAATTCTTTCCATCAGCTAGAAAATGTAATTCAAAGTGGCATTAGGACTTTCAAGACATCTAAAATTAACTTAATCAAGAACACACCACAATTTTATGTGGAAAAAATTAAATCTGGACTAAGGGGTATAAATGATGATCGTCTTAATTAGAGAGACATTTCCTGTTTCTGGGTAAGATGACTTAATAGTGTGAAAACACTATACTTCTTGAATTAATCTATAAGCACAACATAATTACGATCAAAATAACGTTTTTTTTTTTCATGTGCCAAGAAGAAGAATTGTTCAAGTTAGACTTGAGAATAGTGGATAGTGAATATGGGGATGATGTTTGCTTGCTGTGTTAGCTGTTGAGAAATTAGTTCAGAAATAGATAAATTCATCAAAAGAATGGTATTGGAGAAATTATTTTGGCCACTCCACGTAGTTAAAAAGGATATTTATTTAATGGCGTAACTCACAAATTAAGTAATGGGTAGGTCGCAGGGTCTGGGGAAGGTGTAATGCAGTCCAGCGGTGTTCTCCAGAGCTCTGCACAGTCAATCTGCACCGGTCAGCATTCCGGCACCGAGAGAGCGCCCAGCGAGAGCGCTCGCCCATCCAGCTCTCTGGTCCCCAGGCGCCTCCCCTCGCCCCGCCTCGTAGGCGTGACAGTTGCCAGAGTCTCAATGGGGGTTGGAACTTCCAGAACCAAGCTGGAATGGCTACCCACTACAAAATGGGAAGGTTAGAAACAGACCTGTGTGATGGATACAGACACTTAATTTAAAATAAAGGAGACACCATAAGGGATGAGACAAGGTGGGGTTATTTTGAAAATGCTGGGAAATTTGATTTGTCAATTGCAGAAAAATAAGTTGAATTGCCAACTCACACAGAGTTTCATCTAGTTGTAAAGAGAAAACTATATTGTTAGTTGAAAACTGTGCAGCACCTAGGGCTGTGAAAAGATTACTAAACAAAATTTCAAAAGAACAAACTATAAGGTAAATACTGATAGATCTAGTTATGTCAAATTAATAGTATTGATAATGAAGGATATTGTAGACAATGTTAAGAGCTACCAAAATGAGAGAACCTATATGTTCTTGATATTAATGTCTAAAAAGCTGACTATTTAAGCTACATGAAGAATAATTCCTGATTAACAAGGAAAGTGGTAATCTCAATAGCAAAATAGACAAAGAATATAATAGGCAATATATAACATAGAGATGCCAATAAACAAAAATCCTGAAAGACCATAAACATTTTAGAAGGTGATCAGTTAATTGATAAACATACAACTTCCAAACTGAAACAATAGACCAGTGTCATTATATTGGCAAATGTTCAAGCCTGCATCGTTCCAGATATGAGGAGTATGAGACCTTCACAACTGTTAATGGGAGCTCGAGTAGAATGGCCAGTTTGGACAGTCAGTCATTTCTCCAAATATGATTAGATCCACATCTGTGACCTACTGATTGTAATAGCACATATGATACCTGTATTAAAGAAACTATCATGTGGCATAGTGCATTTGCAGCAGTGGAATTAGGCAATAGGTTCTATGTCTGTTCTGGGAAAGTGATGGATAGAACATGTATAGTTGCTGACCATGGGCAAGTGTAATAGTGGATGGACAGATATGAAAATCAAGTTCTGGGTTCAATTACTAACAAACTCAAATCAACACACATTTGTGCAAGAGAACCATATGCAAAATACTAAAAGGAGAAATATTATGGGAAGAATTTTAACATTTCAAAACAATTATGTACGTACTCTATTGTAATTGTGGAAGTTGGAGCTGGAAGTGGCCAAGAGTTTAAGCTCTCTGTGTATAGATGTTTTTATGGTAAGCAAAACTCAAGATAGCATTTAATGAAAAATCATGCTCACAGCTACAGACTAAAATATAAAAGAAACTAGTAGGAGTCTGGTAATATCTAACTGTGAGCTGCATAGTTTCTGGTTTTAGGTTGTGGCAAGGAGCTGTGGGGCAGGCTAGTTGTGGGAATGGAGGTGAGAAGGGAGAAAGTTTCCAAGTCAGTGGGGCTGGGTACTATTTCCAAGCTATTGGTTAAGATCATTGGACTAACACTTTCAGCAATTCTCTCTTTCATTATCTCTCTCTTCACCTATATATGTATGTATTATACACACACACACACACACACACACACACACACACACACACACACACACACAACTGATTGCGATTTGTCAAATGCAGAAAAAAAAGGCTCAATTGCTATCTAGCCTGGGATTTCATCTATCTGTAAAGGGTAAAACTATATTGTTAACAGAAAAATGTGTAGGACCTAGGAATGGGCAAGAATTTATTAAACAAAATTTTGAAAGTACAAACTGTAAGGTGGCTATTGATGAATTTTCTTACATTAAAATTAGTAGTTTTGGTTAATGAGGCATATTATAGTCAATGTTAAAACTACCAAATTTAGATAACCTATATAGTCTAGATACTAATGTCTAAAAAGGCAAATATTCAAAACACACACACACACACACACACACACACACACACACACACACACACACACAATGTGGGATGTTTTGATCAAACTCTGACACTCCTAAGACTGACAATAAAATTTACTTTATATCAGAGGGTGGAACTAACTACTAGCCAAGCAAAATTAGCCATAGAGGTTTTGGAGGACTAAGGACATAGAGAGAGACACAGGAAGTAGTAGGGAGGGGCTGAGAGAAAGGTTAGCCCTGTTGGATGGAGAAAAAAGAGAGAGAAGAGGAGGCCACTGGTCACTTCTCTGCCATTTCTCTGACCTATCAGGTTCTTACCCCATATCTGATAAAGAATTTGATAAAGAATAATTAGATAAATGCTACACACACACACACACACACATACACACACACACACACACACACACACACACACACACACACACACACACACACACACTTCTGAAACCTCAACTTGTAAAGAATAGAGCTTCCTTGGCCTCACAGTTTGGAGCTTCAGCCTGTGATTGGTTGGCATTGCTTTGGGCAGTGGGAGCATCACAGTGAGAGCCTGTTCCAGAACAAAATCACTCACCAGTGTGGGGAGGCAGAAAGAGGAAGCAGAATGGCCTGGAGTTCCACTGTCCTGACAGAGGGCACAGCACCATGACCCGAGGACTTCTCAGTGGACCCCAAGTCCTTAACACTCTCATCACTTCCCATTTCCACCAGTAGGGACTGTGTCTCCAAAACAAGGCCTTTACAGGAGATTTCAGATCGAAACTGTATAACTATGCAGCTAAAAATGCTTTGTAGTAGGATATTTTAAGGTGTGTTACTTTTGTTTATGTTGCATTTGTTTAACTCTGTGAAGCTGTGTTATTATGTCTGTGTAAAACACTTAATGGTCTAATAAAGAACTGGCCAATAGCAAGGCAGGAGAAGGTGGGGCTGGCAGGCAGAGAGAATATATAGGAGAAATCTGGGAGGATACGTGGAGGAAGAGCCAGAGAAGGAGGAGGACATCAGGGGCCAGCCACCCAGCTACACAACCAGCATTGGAGTAAGATTTACAGAAGTAAGAGAACAGGAAAAGCCCTGAGGCAAAAGGTAGACTGGACAAGTTAAGGAAAGCTGGCAAGAAACTAAGCCAAGCTAAGGCTGGGAATTCATAATGAAAAATAAGCCTCCCTGTGAGATTTATTTGGGAGCTGGGTGGTGGGCCCTCCCCAGAAAAGAGCAAAAACAAACAACAACGCTTGGTGAGGGTTTGAGATGACCCATAGGTAAAGGTACCTGTCACCAAGCTTGAAGAGCTTAGCTTGTTCTTGGGGATCCGTAGGACAGAATGAGAGAACCAACTCCCACAGCTGTCGTCAGCCCTTTGCCCATGCACACTCCTGAAGATAAATAACTAAGACGAAAACGTAATTTAAAAAGCCAAAATTCTGGGTAAATTCTACAACGCTGCTGAAAACATAAAAAAGAAAGTAGCAAGACATTGAGGCGTTATGGGATGTGCCTGTAAGTGCTGCAGACGAAGCTCTGAAAATGTGGCAAAAGTTAGAAAAAAACAGTAATGCCTTATCTACCAAAACTGATTCTAGGAACAAATTTAGAAGCACAAAGTCACTTGCCCAGGAATAAATTGAACAACGTCCAATTTTTTGATGTAAAAACTTGAGAATGAAAAGGCGCAGGAGCAGCTGTGGTAAAGAACAGCAGCTGCCATTGTTTTTACCCTGTTGGAGTTGCATTCTTCGCTGTGTGTGGTAAAGTCATGAACAATTTTATTTTTTTTCTAAAAAGTGATGGTAGAGAAATTGAAATTGTAGGCCTGGGAGTCTGAAGTCTACAAGAGTAATAAATGTCCTCCACCTCAGTGAGCCAGGTAGTGGCATTTTCCGGTCTAGAAAAAATTTTATTTTATACCTAGCTAGTCCACTGATTTTTTTTTTAGGAAGAAGTTTTATTATGAAAAAAATATTACTATATACTTATAAACCAGATCATTAAGTTCAAATAAATGAAAATATAGGTTTTACAAAATAACATAATTCTAGACGTGCTTTTAAATTTGTAAATCTAATTATGAAATTGTTTTATATCTTCGTAAATACTTTGATGCTAAGCTAGGGGACAAAGGTATTGGGAATTATGCTTTCAAGCATTAGTTAAGGCTCCATCATGATGTGTTGTAGTAGCAGTTACAATAGTTCCATAGCTTTGTGGGGCCCAGAGTGAAATACATAGCTACTGAAGTGGGAGGAAGATGAACCCTTCTTCCCACAGGCCCTTGTTCTGGTCCATGATGAATGAGGTCACATGGATTGTAAACACGCTCAGGATGGTTTGGTACCTGGGTTGGGGGAAGTAAAAATAAAGAAAAAAAGCAAAAAAACCTCTGTCAAGCTGCCCATTGAAGTTTTTTGTGTTGCTCCAGCCTGGGTAGGGAGAGCCTCCACCTTTATCTGCTTTACGTTGGTGAAGTGGATCTCCAACACTGATGTGTGCTCACACCTGAGATCTCCACAGGATGGGAGGTCATGACAGAGCAGCAGCCTGTTTGCCAAGGTAGTGAGGTCATGGGCCTTCAGTTAGGAGGAGGAGGAGGAGGAGGAGGAGGAGGAGGAGGAGGAGGAGGAGGAGGAGGAGGAGGAGGAGGAGGGTTTGACCTGGGCAGCCATGACGTTGTTTGGTGTTAGAGGGTGGTTGGGGACATGAGAGACAGCTGCTTTTGAGCACCTGTGCATGTGGACCATTGCTCCATCCAACTTTACTAATAAAATTCAATAACTTGAGAGGTAACTTTTGCCAAGTTATTGACTTCTCTAAGCCCTCTTTTCCTTAGATCATTACATCACGATAGTGTGTAGCATGAATCTTAAATGCTCTTATTAATAAAAACAAACCCGGTGCCAGTTATTGGGGTGAATGCTGGAAGATCAGAGAAGCAGAACAAGCCACAGCTAACCTCACCTCACCAATTCCTCAGCTGATCTTGTTTCCTCAGATTTGATGCCTCTCCACTGAATTGTGCTGTTCAAAAGCCTAAAAGCTTAACCAGCTCTAGATCCTGGTTTTCACACCTTGTATACCTTTCTGCTTCCTGCCATCACTTCCTGGGATTAAAGGCGTGTGTCACCATGCCTGGCTGTTTCCAGTGTGGCTTTGAACTCAGAGATCTGAATGGATCTCTGCCTTAGGAATGCTAGGATTAAAGGTGTGTGTGCTACCATTTTCTGGCCTCTATATCTAGTGGCTGTTCTGTTCTCTGACCCCATATAAGTTTATTAGGATGCACAATATATTGAGGAACACAATATCACCACAATAGTGGCTGCAGTGTAGAAATCATACATGCAGGACTCTTGAGCACAGAGTTCATGTGACTATACTGGCTGTATGCTCATGAATGCTCAAGCCCTGATATATATATGATTTTTAAAAAAATTCACTCCGATCCTTCTGGCTCCCCTTTTGCCTTAGTTACTTTTCTGTTGCTGTGATAAAAACACCATGACCGAAAGAAACTTATAAAGGAGTTTATTTTGGCTTTTGGTTCATGAGGGAGAGTTCATGATAGTAGTGGAGGTATGGCAGCAGGAAGCTGGAGCAGGCAGCTCAGAGATCTTATCTTGAACCACAAACAGGAAGCAGAGAGTAAGCTGGAAATGGGGTAAGGCTATGAATCCTTCCCCCAATGACGTACTTCCTCCAGCAAGGCTGTACCTTCCCCATTACCTCACCAAGCAGTACCAACAACTGCGGACCGAGTTCTCAAATACCTGAGCCTATTGGGGCTGTGTCTCCTTCAACCCCTGATATGGTTCTTCTATGTCTTTTGGGGATTTTTTTTGGGGGGTGTTCTAAGTTTTGTACAGAAGTTCTGAACTTTTATGAGAGCTTGAAGAAGATTTGGACTCTACTCTTTAATACCCAGTTGTAAGTCAGTTAATTCTTTCTCTCCTTGCTCTCTCTCTGAGAAAGCACAACAGAGTGTGGATTTTGAAGACCACCAGACTTGAGTTTGAGTCCCATGTTCTCACTTGTTGGGTTAGAGCCTGGATAAGCTACTGAGCTTTTCCAAGCCCTGTTTTCCTCAGGTCAAGCATTTAGAAGGCAGTGTAGCTAAAGGTTTAGAATCTGGGGCCACTCTAGTTTGTTTAAGACTCCAATTGCAGGCAAGCCTTTAACCTCTTTGTGATTCAGTTTCTTTCTCTGCTTGACAGGCTTTCCCTAAGACTCAGGGAGTCTATACATAAAAAGTACTCGGGACAGTGACTTACCATAAAGGCTCAGTAAACATTAGCTATTAATATACATTCACTTATTGACAAATGGACATTAATTATACTTTTACAGGCATAGCATTTTAGTCTCATGAGAGTACTGTAGATGAATACCTATCAATGTGACAATTGCTAACTGCCTGATACCATGACTGTCACATTGTGTCACCTTAATAAATGTTAGGTAGCATACTAATCAATGATTATAACCGGAAAGCCGATCAAGAGGAAGGTGTCAAACTCAGAGCAGTGTGACGGTGATGAGGGAGGTTGGTTTACTGGGAACTGAAAGCCGCCCAGGAAACGTTTGGGACCTTGTCCTAGATCTCTCAGGAATTTCATCCTTACACCCATCGAGTGTCATGGAGCTTGGTCTTTCTGTATCATCTGATCTGGAAAGAACTGAATAGTGTCCTATGTCTCATGACCTTTCTAATCTATCAGGCCTCCCAACATTTCTTTAATTTCACTCCCTAGAAGGGAAATTCACTTTCCTTACGAGCTGTCTTTGCTCAGCCAAATGTATAACAGGAAGTGGCAGAGCGTTTGAGTCCCCCAGCAGAAAATCCCACCGGAGTGCAAACTAGGATTTTCTCAACATTTTACAGGGGGCAGAAGAATGCATCATTACAGGTACATTATATACTGAAGAATTATAAAACTCAACAGCATGATTTGATTTCTGCTAGATTCTCTATGACTCTGTTACCACCCAGGTTCCTCTGCCCTTGGCTCCTGGGCATCTCCCTTGAGGCCATACCCTCCCTAGTCTTATGGGTCTTATTTAGGAAGTTTGGTAGATGTTTTCTGATTTATCCTGTAACAACCTAGACATTCATCCAACTGCTCAATTGAACATTGTTCTTCTAATAATAAAATTTATCTTCCTGAGAGATACTTCATCGCTATAATTGCTGAAATGATCCTTTGTATTTGCTCTGTATGTTTCACATTGTATATTCTTTCATTTACTTATTTATTTAACATCTGTCTATTGAACACAGCCTATGGTTTAGGGACCAGGTCCTTATGTATACAATGGGAGTCCCTGAATTCATGGATACGTACTTAAAAAATGAAAGCATGCCTACACACACAGATGGACACCTTGCCTTTTAACTTCAGTGTTTGGAAGGCGCTGGAACATTTTGTTCAAGCCGAAGCTCATATAGCACACATTAGAAAATGCCTGGTGGAAGCTGGAGTTAGAGTTTTAGCAACTTTACACTCATCTCTCCATCTTCCAACTAAAGTCAGGGAACAGAGTAAGAGGTAGCAGGCCATGGCTCTGGGGAGATATGGCTGAGAGGTGACTCTCAATGACATCCAGGACCTAGCACCCCACCCCCCTTTTGCCACTTTTCTGATGAAGCCCGCAGTAACCATAGTAGAAAGAGTTGATGGAGGTGATGAATGAATAAAGAGAGTGAGTCATGCTTACCAAGAATAAAAGCGCTGAGTGCTTGATGAGGTCCAGAAATAATTAGTAACACATTGAAAATTGCTGACACTTCTTAACCACTTTCAGCTGGTTCTTGGTGTGCACTGTAGGCAACTTGGTAATTTCATGTGTGGGAAAGTCCAACGTGCTCTCTTTGCCTGGTCTGATCCTCTCTACTTTTCTCCAAATTTCTTTGACAGACAAATGTTCTTTGATAGACAAATAGAGGAAGGAGAGCGACATCTGTGCAGAGAGAACCTTCCCTAAGCAGATCACATAGGTGGAAGGAACTTAACTTTGAATTGTGTGTGTGTGTGTGTGTGTGTGTGTGTGTGTGTGTGTGTGTGCTCACGCTCACTCACACTCACATTTACTCACATTACAGTAGACCAAACTTCTTCCTTAAAAATAATGAAATGGGTCATGATCGTTTAGTTTGTCTCTTCTCTCAGAGGATGAAGAAAGCTCCTCAACAAATTTAAAGACTGAGACCATCTTGAGCATCTACTCGGTTGATCTTAAAGTAGGAAATATAAGAAGTCAAGGAACAAAGAATGCCCCAAGATGTACTAGAAAATAGCTCATCTCTCACTGAAACCGTTTTACATATACTTGGATTTTGTTCCAGAGCCTAGGTCCTAAACACCAGTCAGTAAACACACAAGAGATAGGATTTAAGACAGCCATTAATTTATCACAGCACCTTTACACAGTCTCAGAGTGCAAACTCTGAAATGCCATTTTCCCTGATTTATTCACTTTCTTAACCAAATCAGTAACTAAGGACTTTAAATACAATTTTGAAAAGTTTTCTTTTTTTTCTTTTTTACTGGACAACAAAATATTGTTTTCTCTTTCATGAATGTAGTTAGAGGACAAATTTGACTGTTCAATACAGAAAAACAGGCCGGCTGGGAGGAAAGATTTATTTATTAATTGATTGATTGATTTTTCCTTTCAGCTATTACCTGTCTGTGGTGCATGCTTGACTTTTGCTTGTTATATGGTCTCAACAAATTAAAAGCCATTATTTTCAGTTTGGGATCTCCTCCACATAGGTATAATTAATATAAGATTTATAACAAAATCAGAGGCTTAGCTGATATTTTACAGGTAAGTTCAGCATTTCTTAGGAATTTTGATGGGTCCTTACAATTCTTTGCTAAGATTTTTTTTTTAAATTGATAAGCCTTGTGTAAGTAAAGACACTCTGTTCCCAAGCTGATCCGCGGATTTCTGAATTTGGCACTTGAGATTTTGTCTTTGGATCCCTGCATCTGTTTAGCTTGGCTCTGGTCATACAAGGTTGATGATGATACAGGAGTCTGTTTCTCCCCCAGTTTTACCTTCTTGGTTAGAACTGATACCATCACTGCTGATCTGATTGTGTGTCTCCATTCCTTGCCTATCAGGATTAATATGAGCACAAGACCAGACCTGAGACAGTAAGAGCACAGTCAGTGCTGAAGGACATGATGGGAAAATCTAGCCCCCCTTCATACATCAAATCAGAGGAGACAAATTATTAACAAAAGGTAGATCTGAGTAAAGCCATGGAGAAAAACCTCTGTTCAGTTGCATACTGAATCCAGACAGGCCTCATCCCAGTCTTATCCTGGACTTTCAGTTAGAGAAGCCAAGGTATTTTCTTTTATTTTTATTATTTTTTTCTTTTTTGAGACAAGGTTTCTCTGCGTAGTTTTGGTGCCTGTCCTGGATCTCGCTCTGTAGACCAGGCTGGCCTTGAACTCATAGAGATCCTCCTGCCTCTGCCTCCCGAGTGCTGGGATTCAGGGCGTGCACTACCACTGCCAGGCGATATTTCCTTTTAGAGTAAGTTAAATTTGAGTTGGACTTTCTATCACTTGCAACACAAGAGTTCTGATGTAGGCTTTTTTTTTTTTTTTTTTTTTTTTTTGGTTTTTCGAGACAGGGTTTCTCTGTGTAGCTTTGCGCCTTTCCTGGAACTCGCTTTGGAGACCAGGCTGGCCTCGAACTCACAGAGATCCGCCTGCCTCTGCCTCCCGAGTGCTGGGATTAAAGGCGTGCGCCACCACCGCCCGGCCTGATGTAGGCTTTTTATATTATCCTCTAAGATAAAGCTAAACTGCTCTGCTTGGATGATGCCTTGTCTATATGCAAACTTATTGTTTTCATCTTACACTAGCTGCTCACACCCATATGGACATGGTCCAATATTTTACTTTCATGGTATTATTTTTAACATGGAGAAGAATTTTTCTAAAGATTGATTGACTGTTGTTAGGGATTATGTTGGCATAGTGAATTAGTGGTTTTAGAGTCTTCTCCAATATCCATCCATGATTTCATTAGCACTGAGCTCAGTTTCCAGTATCAGGCGTGGTATTCCTCTGGCTGATCAGATTATAGGTCCAATTAGAAAGCTGTTGGTTACTGCAAGGTAAGTGAGCCACTGTTATACCCATAGGATTATCATGCCATGAAATCTAAAAAATTAGTTTGGGGAAATTATAGACTTTAATATGATGAAATCTATTAATAGATTTCTTTCCTTTTTAAATTTTTTTTTTTTTTTTTTGGTTTTTCGAGACAGGGTTTCTCTGTGTAGCTTTGCGCCTTTCCTGGGACTCACTTGGTAGCCCAGGCTGGCCTCGAACTCACAGAGATCCGCCTGCCTCTGCCTCCCGAGTGCTGGGATTAAAGGCGTGCGCCACCACCGCCCGGCTCCTTTTTAAATTTTTTATCAGTTTAAAATTATTAAAAATTTTGTACACTAGATTTTGATCATATTCTTTCCCCACCTCCAAGTCCTCCTAGATCCTTTTCTTCTCCCTTTCCACATAGCTTCATGATCTTTCTCTCAAGACAGACAAGCAAAACAAAGACAGAAAAGACAAAAGCCGCCAAACCATAACAATAACAAACAGGGCACACATGAAAACATGGAGTACATTTCGTATAGGTCCAGTACTTCTGAGCATGATTTTCCCTCTCCCAGCAGGGGTCAAGTACAGGTTCTTTTTTAGGAGTGGGACTTTGTACCCACCCCCTGTTCTCCATGCTAGGATTTTGTCTGGCTTGAATTTGTGCAGGTCTTGTATGTGATGTCACAGTTTCTGAGATCATATGTGCATCAGCTCTCTGGATATTACATGTTTTCTGCTTTCTCTTCTGCATAAAGCCTTGGATTTGATGAAGACATCCCCATTTAGGGTTGAGTGCTAACATGGAGAATATTTTTTGCTTGTTTATTTTTTTTTAATTTTGAAAAATTAAAATATAAATTTATATCATTACTTCATTCTTCCGTTCCCTTTCTTCTCTTCATCCCCTCCCATGTCCCCTGTTACCAAATATATGGACTCTTTTTCTTTAACTATCATGGTTAAACACACACACACACATACACAGATAAATACAAATACAGCTGCTGAGTTCACTTAGTGTTGTTTGCTTGTATATGATTTCAGGGCCCACTCCATATTGGGTAACCAATTAGGGAGCTCATCCCTAGAGAAGACTAATTCTCCTACTCCCAGCATTCCTTAGTTGCCTATAATTCTTTGTCTAGCATTGGGGCCCTGAGCGATTTCTCCCCTCCATGTTAACATGTCTATTGATGTTGTACTTATTCAGGTCTTGTCCAGGCAAGGTCTTATTGACCTAGCTTCCGTATCATTTCTAGGAGACACAACCTCACAGCAGATTTCCTGGTCTTCTGGTTCTTATACTCTTTCCACTCACTTTTCTATGATGTTTTCCAGACTTTAGGTGTAAGAGTTGTGTTGTAGCTATATCACTTGGGGCTGGAAATGCCCTGTTCTTTGCATTTCATCAGTTGTGGTTTCATGTAATGGTCTCCATTGCTTACAAAGAGAAGCTTCTTTGATGAGGGTGAGAGCTACATTTACCTGTGCTTATAAGGCTGAGTACTTAGAGTGCAGGTTAGGAATGGTGCTGGTTTAGGAAAGTGAGGTAGTAGGTTCTCTTCTAAGATCCATTACACTAGCTATAGGTAGTTGGCTAGATTTACAGTTCCAGGAATGATTACCTTGCTCTTGAGTGGGCCATAAGTCTAATTAGATAGCTATTTATTACTACACTATTGCACTCTTAGGGGTATCTTACCATGCTGATAATTGTGGTTCATAGGTGTCGCAGCTGGGTATGACTATTGGTTGCTCCTCTGTCTTGATAGCTTGCATAGTACCTCCCAGTACATGGAAAGCTAGTGCTCAGGGAGGTTTTCAGGCCAGGTTTTGCTCAAATCTGCCAAGCCCTATGTCTGAAGTACGTGGTGTCTTCAGCAATAGGGGATGCAACCACCTCTGGGATGTGCTATGGCCAACAGCTTTGGCGTATCTTGACACCCACCCCCTAGGACCAACAACTCTAAAGGGTGTTTTTTGTCTGGTATTTTTGCTGTTGTTGTTACATAGTCTATGTTTCTTGCAGGGAACACTGACAGTCCAAGTGGCATAACCTCCCTTAAACTTGATGTAGATGCATCTACAAACACTTAAGTCTATTATACATAATTTTGGGTGAATAAAAACAGTATGATTCCTTACAGCCTTCTCAGACATCCTTAGTGTTATTTTTTCCTCCCCCCTCAGTCTTCTGTTGTATTGACTCCCCTCCCCTTCTTAAAAACCATGACCAAAAGAAACTTGGGGAGGAAAGGGCTTATTTTATTTTACACTTCTAGGGAACAGTCTATCACAGAGGGAAGTCAGGCAAGAACTTATAGGCAGGAACTGAAGCAGAGGCCACAGAAGAAAACTTACTGACTTGCTAGCTCATTGCTTGCTTAGCCTGCTTGCTTATAGCATCCAAAACCATCAGCCCAGGGGTGGCACAACCCCAGTGATCTGGACCCTCCCACATCAGCCATCAATCAAGAAAATGCACCACAGGCATCCCTAGAGGGCAATGCAATGTAGGCATTGTCTCAATTGAAGACTCCTCTCTCAAGAACGACTCTAACTTATGTCAGATCGACATAAAACCAGCCAGACACTCCAACTCCCCATTTTCCCTTTTCATGTCACTTATATCTGCTCTCTAGACTCATAGTGATCCTCCTGCCTCAGTCTTCTGAATCCTGGAATCACAAATGTGTGTCACCATGTCTAGATACATGAAGAAAATTTCTACAGAGTGAAAAGCTTTATGATGGTGTTGTGTGCTAACCTGTGTGCCACTCCTGACCCCTAAATTCATAGGCTGACATTCCAACATCCAGTAACAATTTGTTCTTATTTGGAGATGGAATCTTCACATGGGTTCTCATATGACACAACTTGTATTGTTATTAAAAAAAAAAGGTAAATTTGAACACGGACACACTGACAGGAAGAAGGCCATGTGAAGGGACCCAGGAAGAAGTTATACACCAGGAAGAAAGGCCTAGAAAACATAATTCATCACAGATCTCAGAAAGGGGCAACCTGGCCATTGTCTTGAGCCTGACTTCCCATGCCCAGATGTGCGAGACAGCACATTTCTATTGTTTAAGGCTGTCAGTTTGTGAGAGTTGTTGCAGCATCCTTTGTAAAGTAACATAAGTGGGAAGGGGGACTCACTTTCAAATTTGGGTGAGATAACGAAAAGGAAGTACAATTTCATTCAATTTAATTGGACGCTTTTGGCCCCAATTGTTTGCTATTTGTAGAGTTAGGAATGGTTTTGAAAAGCACTTGGAAAAAATCAAGGGTGAAAGACTTTTAACAAAAACAAAAGAAGCCATTGAATATATTTACTATTCAAAGCCAGTCTCAGAGAAGATTGCTTTGGCAAGAGAATGAGTGGATTGTATTTTTAGCATGAGTGGTGATTCCCATTTCTATACTTTGGTTAGATATTTAAAAAACTAATGCAATGTGATACTGCATTTCTTAAAAAATATTGCAGAATATATCTTCTGCAAGTCTCTCTCTCTCTCTCTCTCTCTCTCTCTCTCTCTCTCTCTCTCTCTCTCTCTCTCTCTCTTCTTTTTCAAATAGGGTCTTACTGTGTAACTCTGGCTGGCCTGGGACTTATATGTAGACTAGGTAAGCCTTGAACTCATAACCTTTTGGGAGTCTTTTAATTAAAGATGCAAGAAATGTTAGTTAGATGCAATGTTCATGAATTTTCAATAGTATTTTTCTTTAAAACTTGTTACTTCACAATTAAGGAAAATTCATACAATTATATTAATTAATAATTAATTGTAATTACTGCCAGTTACCCTAGCCACTCAAATTCTTTAAAGGAAAATACATGTAAATTGAAGTTGGTTTTGGAGTTGAGAAACCTAAGCTTCTTTTTAGAAATTAACTCCCAGCACTCGGGAGGCAGACCCAGGTGGATCTCTGTGAGTTTGAGGCCAGCCTGGTCTACAGAGTGAAATCCAGGACAGGCACAAAGTTACACAGAGAAACCCTGTCTTGAAAAAAGTGCAAAAAAAAAAAAAAAAAAGAAATTAACTTATAACTTATTCTTTGACAATGTCATACATGTGTATAGTATAGTATTCTGGTCATTCCAACTACCTCTCTCTTAACTACCCATCCCACTACTGTGTCTTTTGTTTTTGTTTTTGTGACCCACTGAGTCTAATCAGGACATGGTTGTGGAGTTTTCTATGGGAACATGGACAGCTCGCCAGTGGCTTTATACTACTCATGACAATGACTTTTCTGCCCCATAACCTTCATACTACTCAGGACAATGACTTTCCTGCCCCATAGCCTTCATACTACTCAGGACAATGACTTTCCTGCCCCATAACCTTCAAGGGACCAGTAGCCATCAAAGGGCACACTTTTTTTATTTAAAAGTTTTTTTCCATTTACATACCAACTGCAGTTTCCCTTCCTCCCCCTCTTCTCCTCCCCCCTTCCCACCTCTCCATATACCCCCCCATCCACTTCTCAGAGAAGGTAAGTCCTCCCATGTCTGGCATATCAAGTTGAGGCCGGACCAAGCCCCTTCCCCCTGCATCAAGGCTTAGCAAGCTATCCTTCCATAGGGAATGGGCTCCAAAAGCCAGTCCATGACCTAGAGATAAATCCTGGTCCCACTGCCAGGGGCCCCACAAACTGCCCAAGCCACACAACTGTCACCCATGTTCAGAGGGCCTAATTCCATTCTATGCAGGTTCCCCAGTTGTCAGTACAGAGTCCTTAAACTCCTACTAGCTCAGGTCAGCTGACTGTGTGGATTTCCTCATCATGATCTTGACCCCCTTCCTCATATAATCCCTCCCCCCTCTCTTTGACTGGATTCCAGGAGCTCCCCCCAGTGCTTACTGTGAATCTCTGCATCTGCTTCCATCAGTTACTGGATGAAGTTTCTATGATGACACTTAGGGTAGTCATCAATCTGATCACAGGGGATGGGCAGTTCAGGCACCCTCTCCACTATTGCTAAGAGTCTTAGCTGGGGTCATCCTTGTGGATTCCTGGGAGTCTCCCTAGCACCAGGTTTCTCCCTAACCTCATAATGGCTCCCTCTGTCAAGATATCTCTTTCATTATTCTCCCTCTCTGTCTCTCTCCCAACTAGACCATCCCATTCCTTCATGTTCTTATCCCCCATCCCTGCTTCCCTGCTCCCTCCTCTCCTCACACTACCAGTTTACCCAGAAAATCTTATCTATTTCCCCTTCCTAGGGCAATCCATGCATATCCCTTTTAGGGTCCTCCTTGCTACCTAGCTTCTCTGGGGTTGTGGATTGTAGCCTGGTTATCCTTTGCTTTATATTTAATATCCACTTATGAGTGAGTACATACTGTGTCTTTCTGGGTCTGGGTTACCTCACTCAGGATTTTTTTTTCTAGTTCCATCAATTTTCAAAGGGTGTACTTTTGTGTGCTTGGATTTGTATGTTCATCTGCTCTCATGCATAATACCATTAAGTTCTGTTTTTAAATGAAGGAGTGAGCCTATCACAGATTTCACGTGGTGCTTCCAAACCATTGGGGCATGTTTTTAGGTATGGTATTCTATGGAGATAAGGTACAAAGGTGTGTGTGTGTGTGTGTGTGTGTGTGTGTGTGTGTGTGTGTGTGTGTGTGCAGGAGCATGCATGCCTATAGTGGTCTGGGGACAGCTTGCAGAAGTTGATTATCTCCTTCCACCATGTGGGTCCTAGGGATGTAACTCATCATCAAGCTTGGGAACCAGCACGTCAACTCCCAGAGTCGTCTCGCTGATCTGAAGTTTATGTTTTTTTTTTTAAACTCTGATACATGTTCTGTATATCAGCCCTCTGTCAGATGTGGGGTTGGTGAAGATATTTTCCCATTCTGTAGGCTGTCATTTTGTCTTGTTGACCATATCCTTTGCCCTACAAAAGCTTCTCAGTTTCAAGAGGTCCCATTTATTAATTGTTTCTCTCAGTGTCTGTGCTACTGGTGTTATATTTAGAAAGTGATCTCTGGTGCCAATGCATTCAAGACTACTTCCTACTTTCTCTTCTATCAGGTTGAGAGTAACTGGATTTATGTTGTGGTCTTTGATCTACTTGAACTTAAGTTTTGTGCACGGTGACAAATATGGATCTATTTGCATTCTTCTACATGTTGACATCCAGTTATGCCAGCACCATTTGTTGAAGATGCTTTCTTTTTTCCATTGTATATTTTTGGCTATTGCTTAATCATACCACAAGGACACATGCTCAACTACGTTCATAGCAGCATTATTTGTAATAACCAGAACCTGGAAACAACCTAGATGCCCTTCAACTGAAGAATGGATAAATAAAATGTGGTACATATACACAATGGAGTACTATTCAGCAGAGAAAAACAATGACATCATGAGGTTTGCAGGCAAATGGATGGAACTAGAAAAAATCATCCTAAGTGAGGTAACCCAGACTCAGAAAGACAAACATGATATGTACTCACTCATAAGTGGATACTAGATGTAAAGCAAAGGATAACCAGACTGCAACTCACAATTCCAGGGAGGCTATCTAGTAAAGAGGACCCTAAGAAAGACATAGGGATTGCCCAATGACAGAGAAATGGATGAGATCTACATGAGCAAACTGGGGGTGGGAGGATAATGGAGGGCAAGGGTCAAGGGAAAGAGAGCTTAGGGGAGTGGGAGGTCCAGCTGGATCAGGACCAGAGTGGGAGAACAGGGAGGGAGATACCATGATGAATGTAGACCCCAGGGGAATAGGAAGAAGCAGAGTGCTAGAGAGGTCCCCAGGAATCCACAAAGAGACCTCCACTATAGACTACTGGCAATGGTTGAGAGAGTGCCTGAGCTGACTTGCTCTGGTGATCAGATGGCCGAACACCCTGGCTGTCATGATAAAACTCTCATCCAGTGTCTGATGGAAGCAGATGCAGAGATCCATGGCCAAGCCACAGGTGGAGCTCCAGGAGTCCAATTGGCAGGAGAGAGGAGGGATTGTATGAGTGAGAGATATTGAGACCATGATTGGAAAAAGCACAGGGACAAATAGCCAAACTAGTGGAAACTCATGAACTGTGAACCAATGGCTGAGGAGCCCCCATGGAACTGGACCAGGCCCTCTGGATAAGAGGGACAGTTGATTAGCTTGAACTGTTTGGGAGGCCACCTGTCCTTGGTGCATGGGCTGGCTTTTTGGAGCCTGGGGCCTATGCTGTGACACTTTGCTCAGCCTTGGTGTAGGGAAGAGGGGACTGGACCTGTCTAGGCTGAGTCTACCAGGCTGGGCTGACTCCCCAGGGGAGATCTTGCCTTGAAGGAGATGGGAATGGGGGATGTATTGGGGGGGGGGGAAAGGTTGGTGGGTAGGAGGAGGGAGGACAGGGGAATCTGTGGCTGATACGTGAAATTAAGTTAATTACAAAATAAAAATATTAAATAAAAAAACAAAAAACTCTGATACACTTTATAGTTGTTTGTCTTGATAGCGGACAAAGGAACATACGGAATATTGTTTCTTTCTTTTTACATGACACACAGAGATAAAGGCAAAACATTATCGTATTTGTAATCACTCTTCAAATAGGAAATCTCACCCATAAGAAAAAATTGATTTAATAAACAGCTGTTACTGTTAACTCAACTAATTGGCTGGGCCATGGTCTCAGTTTATACCACAGCCAGTTTTTCAGACTGTTTTCATCTAAAATATATGCAAGAATTCCTGAGTGACAAAGCGTGGTAGTAGAGGATGAAGAAGTTTACAGAGGAAAACGATTCAGCATTAAGTGACCCCTTTCCTACCTTACTCTACTTCATACCTGAAAGCCTGTCATGTTGAAACTTGAAAATCTGTTCTTAGAATGAAGTTAAACAGAAAAGACAGGGCTACTCAGTTGGGAAATGGACACACAGCATGGCACAACCTTTTAATTTTATTTTTAATACCTGATCATATACTTTATTTATCATGTAGTCTCGGTCTAATCACTTATATCTGTCTTCTTAAAATGAAGAAAGAACACCAAAAGACAGTATCTCATTCTGCCTTTTCATGTTTGCTTCATCCTGTTTGCTCCATAAATCCCAGGACCTGTGTTAAAATTGGAAATTTACAACAAGAGCAACACCTAAGAGAAAGACATTCTTTCACTAGAAAATTCTGGGTTCTCACTATAAGAAAATAAAATTTCTATGTAAAATACTAGATATCCATTACAAATTTTTCTCCTTGAATTCTACTTTTTTGTTATTCTCTCTCTCTCTCTCTGTCTCTCTGTCTCTCTCTCTGTCTCTCTCTCTCTCTCTCTCTCTTTCTCTGTCTCTCTCTCTCTCTCTCTCTCTCTCTGAACACTGTGGACTTGACTAGTGATAGATATCATTTTATATACATAGCACATTTCTCAAAGATGTGATTCCATTCTTGGTTCTATTGGTCTTGATTATTTCCTGAACTAGTTTTTCCCCCCAATTAATCAAACATATGTGGAATTCTGATTCTGTTGAACATCTTGTATTCATTTTTTCATTTTTTTAGGGCCAAAAAGAACATTTATCTTATCCAGCTACAAACTTCAATAAGCTCTCTATTTCTCTAGGTCACTGATGGCAAGTGTTAAACAAATTTACATTTGGGATTTTCTATTCATTTCCCGCCTGGTTGACACTGAGCCAATGATAACCGCTCAATAGCTGTGCAGCTCCTGATCATTTGCGTGACCCTGTCTGCCTTTCCAGTTCACTGATAGCTCTATCCTGTGGCACTAAGTCAAAGCCTTACCAGAGTCACGAGAGAGCCCCACATTACTCTCCCTCCACATTCCAGGAGCACCTTTCTCTGGAGAAACACAGAAAGAATCTTCACTGTGGTCTGTTTCAATACTAAAGAAAATGCTCTGAGCAGAGTTTCTATATAATGGAACTTGGAGATACTGTAAAGGTAGAATGTACAATTTAAGGAGAAAATATTCTCTAGTTAATGAGTGTCTCTTGAGTTCTCAGATTCAATATTTCTAGTTGTTAAATTGTGCCTGATAAATTGGCCACTAACTACTTTGAAGAATTAATCTCTGGCCCAGCAAATGGGTCACCTTGCATCGGTCATCAAGAGTCCTGCCTCCTCTTCCGAACACTGAGTTCTCATGCCTGTCACCATTCAGAGTCACATGTTCCTGGGCAATGGTTCATGCCTCAGCCAGTTTCATCATGTGAACAAGTGAAGTAAAATAGACAAAGTCCCATTTTGCTTTAAATGGAAGGCATTCGTGTGACATGTGACAAAATACAAACAAGGTGTTTTAACATTCAAGAACATTTCTCTACATACTCAACAATAATAAATTAAACAATACCCCTCATTAAGATACACATTTTATCGCAAAAATTTGCAAGGTCGCAAAAATTATAATCTCTATTTTTGTGGTGATGGCAATGGTTGAAAAATATAAATATTAATAAATATGTAATATATTGCAATAAATTAAGATTTTTTTCTCTTATTGTAAACTGGATCATGGGGAAATCAAATCAGTTATTTTGATGACCCAGGGCAAGAATGGTTTCCATCCAAATTCCTTAGTTTTCTTTTTGATGTTGGAAACTGATTAGAGGCCCCAAGAATGAATATTTTGATTTTTCACATAAAACAAAAATAGAAAAAGCACCTTATTCTTTTGTTAAGAAATGTATGTGGAATTACTTTTGTATCATTCAATTAGTTTTTTAAATTAATATTTAATTTTTTAGTTTTTGTTACAGTAACATGCTTGTGTACCACATATCCACAGATATCATCTGGAGAACACATTTCCTTGGTGAAGGTAGGAGGTACTTATTAATAATTTCACTTGAATGTAATCTCTTGTAATGCTGTTTTTGGGGAAATTACTTTTTGAATAGGTAAAATGTAAGCAAGGGGTGGTAGAATTTATAATTTAATTTCTACTTGTTTTCCTACCATTTTGGGGACAGAGTTTCGAAGTAGAGGCCAGGCTGAGTGAAACTTACCTACATGAGGCCCAGGATGACCTCAAACCTGTGCAGTAGTCCTCTTTCAGCTTGGTGAGTGATGGGATTACAGGAGTGAGCTATTTTTCTGCCATTTTACTTTTCTTCATGTTCTATGAAAGAGCTTAGAGGGGCTACTGGTAATAGGGATTGTCTTGGGGGATGCAGAGAAGGGAAACTTTCAGGACCAGGCACCTGATGGTATGTTTACACTGTGTCCACTGACTGTATATCATGTAACTTCATGTTATAGTTTACAGCAGTTGAAAATTAGTACTAATTGTCCTCATTGGTGTGTGTGTGTGTGTGTGTGTGTGTGTGTGTGTGTGTGTGTGTGTGTGTGGTGAAGTAGAGAGCACTGTGGCTAGATCAGAAGTTTAATCCTTAGATTGACCAGATACATCTTCTGTTCTATAATGCAGTTCCTTCCATCAACAGGTGAAGGGAAAGAGCACAGGGATTGTAGACAACAGTAGTCACAGCTTTGTAATGCTAGGGACTTAAGTCACTTTCAATATTTAATAATTTTACTATTTTTCATAATAATGAATGAATTAGGAGGAAATAAGTTTCTCTCAGTTTCCTCATAGGTACTGAAGTTGGTGACTGAGTAGGGTTCTGAGAGCTGGATGTACGATCTTAACAGCTATCACACTAGACTGTTTCATCTTTGCCTCTTTGCTAAAGATTCTCAACTATCTCCAGCCAATGAAGGCCAGGATGGCCTTGCCAGTGTGTGTGCATGTGTACATTCTAATGATCTATTTTCTTACAAGTGACGAGGAGGTATAAGTTTCACAGCCTCCATTACCTCCATGTGACATGGCATCCTCACAACATGGTGGCCCTGGGGTAGCTGAACTTCTGGCATTACCGCTGAGACTCCAAGAGGAAGTGCTCCAAATTATAATGAGGGAGCTGCGATTCCTTTCCCAACCTAGCTTTGGAACCCGTGCTGTATCACTTCTACTCATCTGATTGTGACTCACAAGGCTACCTTCAAGAAGAAGGGTTCTAGACTCCACTTCTTAAAGGAGGAATAGCAATGTCCCATCGTATATGATGGAATAGGAAATACTGCCATGGCATCTTTGAAAAGTGTAAGCTCTTGCAGGGTTTAAAAGTTGCTTTCTGTTCCATACACTCAAAATGGAAGTAACTGATGTTTGACACATTCAGAATCCCACTCCTTACTTCCTTTCTGAGGGTTTTTTTTTTTTTTGGTTTTTCGAGACAGGGTTTCTCTGTGTAGTTTTGGTTCCTGTCCTGGAACTCGCTCTGTAGACCAGGCTGTCCTTGAACTCACAGAGATCCACTTGGCTCTGCCTCCCAAGTGCTGGGATTAAAGGTGTGCGCCACCACCACCCGGCTCCTTTCTGAGTTTTTGAGCAGGATTTGGAACAGTCTTTTTGAGGTTTCCACTGGATGTTATGACAGAGGCTGTTAGCTGTTTTCCAACGACTGCTCTTATTCCAGGTTGTTGTTGCGTTTAGTTGCCATGAAATCTCAGAATAAAGCCTGGGCATCTACTCCAACCCATTACTATGTGACAAAATTTTGTCTAAGAGAACGTAAGGGCATGGAGTGTTGTGTGGCAGCTTATGGCAGCCTTGGTCAATCCTGTATTCCTCTGTAATGATGTTTGCAGAAGCTTGTCTTTAAATATAAGACAGAGTTAATGGGGAAGAAAGCCGTAATGACCAACTCCCTTGAGGCTTTCATGCAAGAGAGGTGAAAAGTTGTATTTTAAGCCGCTCACATTTGTATCTGTTGCCCATAGCCATTGCTAATTGTCATTGATATGAATTGCTAGCTCATCTCAACCTGGACATGGTAAAACAGGACTCTCAATTTCCTCCTTGGAACTTGGCCCTTTGCCTAGATGCCTCCATATTTGTAACTAGTACTCACTTCTACTCACTTGACCTGAAGTCTAGGATCACCCTTTATTCTTACCTTTCTCTTCTGGTTCACAACATTAATAGAAGTTAATGTTGTCTTTTCTTCCTTTAAATACCCAACCATGTCTTATACCTTGACACAAGCCACCTTCATCTTTCCCTTAAACTACTATTGTAAGTCTGATTTTACTTCCATTTTTTTCTTCCTTATAACCACACACACACAAACACATATACATACACACATATACATGTATATGTATACACACATATATACATGTGTATACACACACATATATACATATATATTGTACACACATATACATATATATTGTACACACACACACACACAAACACACATAGTCACATAACTGGTGTTTTCAAAACCATCTGTCACAGTGGGAAGGCATCCTATGTCCTCACTGTGGTCAAACAGTCCTTCTCCAGTCCTATCTCCAAGCAGTCTCCTTGGTTACTACATCAAAGCCACATTCTTCTTCTTTTTGGTGTTCTTTAATATTCCTCTTCTGAAAGGAGAAGTGGACACATAGCCCTATCCCTAGCCCAGAAGCTGTCTTCAGTTGATAACCACTTGCAAATGGTTGTTTAGTTTCTTCCAAGGGAGTCTCAGTGGGGAAACAAACTACTCTTGTAGGCAGGCTGAATGCCCAGCCGTAGATGCCAACAAAAAATCAATTCAACTGCATCTTTGGAGATTCCTTGTCTCACAATGTCATGTTAAGGCTTTTTTTTAAAAAACTTTACCTTATTATTTTATTTATATATGTATATATTTCTCTTTTTACCCTACAGGTTTTTTCATATATAGTATGGCTTGCAGTTTAGCATTTTTTTTTATGGAATTCTTGAGTTTGTGAATATGTGGGTCTCATTTCTTTTGTCTTCTCTTGGGCTTTTTTCTTCTGTTTGTTTTGTCCAATTCTGATGTGTTAGTTTTTGTTTTATCTTATTATATTTTATTATTATCCCTTAGAAGCCTGTTTGTTTTCTAATGAAAGACAGAAAGGGAGTTGATCAGATGGGAGGGGAGGTGGTGAGGAGCTGGGAGAAGTAGAGGGAGGGGAAACTGTAGTCAGAATATATTATGTGAGAAAAATGTATTTTCTTTTTCTTTTTTTTTTTTGAGACAGGGTTTCTTCCTGGAACTCACTCTGTAGCCCAGGCTGGCCTTGAACTCACAGAGACCTGCCTGCCTCTGCCTCCCAAGCGCTGGGATTAAAGGTGTGCACCACCACTGCCTGGTGAAAAATGTATTTTCAAAAAAATGCAAAAAAGATAGATGATAGATGCTAGCTAGATGGATGGATAGGTAAAAAGAAATTTTGAATTAAGCAGAATGCCACAGAACTCAGTCTAAAATAAAGTTCTAGAAAGATTGTTAAAGTTGAAAAAAAAAAAGAAAAAAGAAAGCATTGATGAGAGAGTGTAATGGGTGATGAGTCTGATTAAAGTATGCCATATACCTGTACGGAAATCATTATAAGCTAATAAAAAATGTAACCCAAAACCTCAAGTTCAGAAAATTGATTTTCCCCCACTGCAGATGAACTACCAAAAGAGATTAATTCATGTCAACTAAATTCACAATGCAGAAATAAAATTCGAACTAATATTTATTTTTTAAAAATTTATTTGTATCTACAGATCTCTGTGTGAGAGTAAGCCACATGTGTGTGGCATTGGATCCCCTGGATCCAGTGTTACAGGTGTTAGTGAGCTGCCCTGTGGGGGTCTTTGGGCAGGGCAGCAAGTGTTCTTTATTGTTGGAACCATCTCTCCGCCCCCACCAAGTTAATGTTTATAATAAGATATATATCTGGTCTAATTATTCATTAATGAAGGGCACCATTGAGAGGGGTTACTGTGTGTGCTGGCTAATTTTATTTCAACTTGACACAGGCAAGACTCACCTGAGAGGAGGGCACCCTTACTGAGAAAATGCTTCCGTAAGATTGGGCTGTAGGCAAGCCTGTGTAGCATTTTCTTAATTAGTGATTGATTATGGGTGAGGCCACCCCTGGGCTGGTGATCCTGTGTTCTATAAGAAAGCAGGCTGAACAAGCTGTGGGCAGCAAGCCATGGGCAGCACACTTTCATGGCCTCTGCATCAGCTCCTGCCTCCAGGTTCCCGCTCTGCTTGAGTTCCTGTCCTAACTTCCTTCAGTGATGGACTAATAATGTGGAAGTGTAAGCCAAATAAATCCTTTCCAACGTGCTTTTGGTCATGATGTTTCATCACAGCAATAGTTACCCAAACTAAGACATTATGGTTCTTTAAAAACAATAGAAGTTGCTGATATGACTTTTCTGGCACTGTGAGTGGATACTGAGTATGAGAAAAAAGCACACAGGCTGTTATAATTGGTGTGTCTGTTTTAGGCTCCATATCCGCTAACAGTCTTGCCCCATGTGTATTGAAGACAAAAGAAAGACTTTAGGAATGGGAATTCAGCAATGAATTGTAGGATACTTGTTGTCAAGGTAAATTAATCTTTCTTTTGCTTTAATCCTTTTATATCAATTCATTCTCATTGAGCTTTCATAGAAAACGTCCTGTGTTTTTATATTATCACCCACACTAGCTTCTTTTATTGAAAAATCTATAACATAAAGGGAATTAGTTTTGGTGCTGTCTTTGAGAGCAACAGGCGCTGTGCTTCAGAATTATTTTTGTTGCTTCTGCTGACGATAATGGTGGCACTACATAACCACATGCCAGACAAGAAGAGTGAAGTACAGTCATACTGTACCTACAGTAGAATGTGTGTCTGCTGCTTGGGCCTCTTGGGATCCTCAGTTTCTATGCAAAGGTATAGTCTCTGTAAATCTGTTTACACTTTGGGAAAATACTGACACACGTTTGCAAAATAATAGAAGTGACAAGTCATTTTTAGTATTCACAAGAGGCACACTTCTTCCAATGTGTCAAAGGAGAAATAGTATTGAGTGTTTTTATTTGGTGACTTATTGGGGTAAATTTCCATTCCTTTATGATTTTGTTTCAAATTTTAAGCTGCAATTAAAATGATAAACCTCTACTATTATGTTAGGCAGCTTTCCATCACTAGAATATAGCACTTGAGATAATCAGCTTACACAAGGGAAACATTTATCTTTGCTCACAGTTTTGGAGGATACAATCCACGGTTAGTTGACCCCATTAAATTTTGTGCCTGCAGTGAGTATTATGGCAGGAAGCACATGAAGGAGCATGTCATCTAATGACAGCTGGGAATCAAAGAGAATAGAAAGGGGAGAGCCAGTTTCTTAATATTACCTTCAAAGGCACATTGTCATGAGTGAAACTTGTAACTAGACCCTACCTCTTAAAGGTTCCACCACATGCCCAGAGTGCCCAGGGCTGAGGGCCAAGCTTTTACCATGTAGGACTGTGGGAAACACTTTTCTAAAGTACAACATGTACTTTGTATATACATTGCACATGTACCCTATATGGTTAGTAGTTATAACACCCATAATTGATTTACTTTATTCCTGATTAGTTGAGTTTGATTTTGGTCAAGTTACTTAATCATATTCAAATCTCTTTTTCCTAATCTATAAAATAGATATAATAACATAATTTTCTTCCTTAAGTTATTTTGAGTATAGTAGGGAGAAAACATATAGATGCTTAAATATCATTCACAATGTATGCATTCAATGAGCCTAGCTATTGTTAATATTGTACTCTATACACACAGATTACCACATTTTTAAGTTATTGATAGGCACCTACTGGCCACTAAATTTGTGCCAGGATTATAGCAGATCAATTTTAGGAATACAATGGTAGACAGTTGACCTTGGTCCTACTCTTATGGCTCATACAGCAAAACAAGAAAGACAAATCAGAACTAATTTCACAAATGAATACGAATTTATTGCAACCCATGAGACAGGATGAAAGTAAACTGTAGGCAAGGTTGAGTGTAAGGTGGGTGTAGATGGGCAGCCCCTCCGATGCGTAGTCAGGGATGCTTCTCTGAGGAAGTGGGTAGACTATGGAGGAGGGCAGGTCTTGCTGCTTTTCCTGCCTGTGTGCGAGTGATGTATCCTCAATGGCTCGTCTTACTCACCAGACCCCCCTGGAAACATACTAAGAAATGGGGCCCAGAAATCTATGCCCTTCCACAGACTGAATTAGTTAAGAATTAACTCTAACATCGAGAACACCTCTAAAACACAAGCTTCTAGTTAGGTTCTTGAGTTATTTTGAATAAGGACACATGAAGTTCATTTAGTGTATGAAAAGGATATCAGATATTTTAACAGTGGAACCAGTAATTTATAAATATATTAATCAAGTCTGCCCTTGCTGGGAATTGCAGCTATCTGGGTCTCTAAAGGTATGTCCTACTGAACTTTGGTTTTTAATTTTGTTTTATTCATTTATTCATTCATTCTTTTATTTATTTATTTATTTATTTATTTATTTATTTATTTATTTATTTATTTATTTATTTATGAGACAGGGTTTCTCTGAGTAGCTTTGCGCCTTTTCTGGAACTTGCTTTGGAGACCAGGCTGGCCTCAAACTCACAGAGATCCACCTGCCTCTGCCTCCTGAGTGCTGGGATTAAAGGTGTGCCCCACCAGTGCCTGGCTGGTTTTTTAATTTTAAACCAAGAGAAACAAATGACTCTAGTGATTTATTTTTATAATAAAAAGCTATTTTTTAAATAAAAGTGAAAGCACAACTGTGACAGAAGTTTCTAACTCCCGGAGTTAAATGGACCTCTGTTTTCCAGCCACTGCTCCTGTCCCTGTTTATCTCTTCATAGGTATTCTCAGTCTTATTATTACTGTTTTCTTGTAGAGAAATGAGCATAGATGCTATGTATGTATGTATGCTTAAATTATTTACACATTATGTGATCATAAACACTGATACTTTACATTTTCTCTTAACCCATTAAAATAGAGATCTGTTTGAATTACTGGACATACATCTATATCTTTGCACATATACACTTGTGTCCATGTGCATGGGTATGTGTGAGTTTACACGTCTTGTTGCATGTGCAGGTGTGTATGCATGCAGAGACCTAAGAAGGATGTTGGGAGTCTTCCTCAACCACTCTACATTTTATTTACCAAGGCAAGGTCTCCCAGTTGAACCCAGAGCTTACCAACAGGGGCTAGTGTTACTAGCCAACTTGCTCTTTGGATTCTCTCTCCACCTCCCAGCACTGGAATCACAGGAGAGCCACCATATCCACTCCGCATTTACTTAAATTTTGAGGATCTGAACTCCTTCATACTTGCATGGCAAGTGCTTTATCCACTGAGCCATCTCCCTAACCCATTTTTAATGGGTATACAATGTTCTGTCCAGTGACAATGTAGCAGCATATTTTGTCATACTCTTATTGATGAATCTTTGAATTATCTTTCTAGTTATTGTTACTGTAAGTAATTCTATAAAGAGCATTTTAGTGAGTGGTAACATTTTTTTTTTATTATAGTCAGTTCTTAACAACGGGATTGCTGTGTCAAAGGATGGTTATTCAGTGTTGATCTTAATCATTTCTAATTGGTACTAACAAAGTTATATAATAAACCCATTAAAAAGTATTTAATTCAGCTGGACGGTGGTGGTGTGCAGTTAATCCCAGTGCTCAGGAGGCAGAGGCTGGCAGATTTCTGTGAATTTTGAGGCCAGCCTGGTGTACAGAGTGAGCTTCAGGACAGCCAAAGCTACACAGTGAAACTCTGTCTTGAAATCCCCGCTCCAAAAGTATTTAATTTTACACAATCTATTTCTCCACAATCACATCAACAAATGGGATGTTATGGAACTTAGAAGTTTTTTTTTTCTGGGATGTTATAACTTACATCTGCCTAACTTTAACTACAGAAGAATCTTTGCACATCATTTTATTTTTGTTTGTTTTTTTTTTAATCACCTACTTAACTGCTTATTTAACTGTGCTTTGGTGGGAGAGTGTGGAGTTTTTTCTTGATCATTTGTTCAGAGCTAATGTAAACCAGAAAGTGAGTTCTTGATGGTCAAAACATGACCCACTTTCTTTTATTTGCCATGGAGTTTTAGCTTTGTTTACATTTTTGACATTTTCTTTAATGGTTTTGTAACTTTGCATCATATTTAAGAAGGCTTTTCACGTTATGAAATTGTAGAAACATTTTTCTCACATTTTACTGCTTTCACGGCTTTATTTTACAATTTAAAAGTCTTTGATCCATATGGAATTCTCTTTGGCACCGGGGGTCATTTTCTTTTCAAAATGGTGAGGTACGTGTTGCCACACTACTATATATTACTAATATGACGTTAACTGTTTATTGGTACACGTAAGAGAAAGCAGGGGTAGGGTATCTAAGCAGCCCTAATGTCTGGGAAGGAGTGTCTGTGGGTGGACATCATGGGCTAGAAATCCAAGTATCCCTAAACCTCAGCATAGCCTAGGAAACACAGTAATAAAGATGGCTACGTGTAAGTTATGTGGAAAGGGGAACTAAGAGAAGTATAGAAAGTGCCCCCACAGTCCCACCCGTGTGTCCTTCCCAAGAGGAGAGGTTCAAAGTGACAGGGTGAGCTGAGACTGCTGGACAACAATAAGACAGTTTAGATTTGAATGAGACCTGAGCAGATCACCAACCAGAAACCAGGTGTGCCAGCGGACATCAGAAAGAAGAGGGGACAGCCCTGTATTCTGACACCACAGAAGCCCCCAGGAAGCGTGTCCAGCCCTGGAGAAGCAGGATGAAGGCATTGAACCTATGCAGACACATCTACCAAGGGCCTCTGGCCAGCCATGGTGGAGCTATGATGTCAATCATATACTAAAAATGAGCAAACGGTGTTTCATTATGTCAGATCCTAAAATGTGAGTCTAAGTTTCAAACTAAATTGAGGGTAGTCTCCTTTGAACCAATTGAATAAATAAATAAATAAAAATGATTACATGTATTGTAAACTTTGAGAATTCCCAATATTTAAAATATCATGCTTGGAATCTATGAGAGTAAGCCTAGCAAAGGCTCCTAGTAATGGGGAACATAGAGCCTGAACCGGCCATCTTCTGTAACCAGGCAAGGGCTCAAGTGGAGGGACTGGGACACCAACCCAGCCACAAAACCTTCAACCTACAGTGTGTCCTGCCTGCAGAGTGTTCTGGAGCCTAGCAGAATCCTCATCAAAGACAACAGGGAGACTTCATCCAGCAACTGATGGGAGCAGGTGCAGAGTGCCATAGCCAACTTTAGGTGGAGCTTTGGGGAGTCCTGCAGAGGAGGGGGAGCAAGGGTCAGAGGAACCAGAGGGGTCAGGGACACCTCAAGAACACTGCCCACAGCATCAACTGACTGGGACTCATGGGGGTGTGGAGAAATCAGGGAGCCTGTAGAGGTCTGATGTAGGCCTCCTGCATTTATGTTACGGCTGAGTAGCTTGGTGTTCTTGTGGGACTCCTAACAATGATAGCTGGAGCAGTCACTGACTCTTTTGCCTACTTATGGGACCCTTTTCCTCCACCTGAGTGGCCTTGTCCAGCCTTGATGTGGTGGTATATGCCCGGTCTTATTGCAGCATATTATGCTGTGTTTGGTTGATGTCCCTGGGAAGCCTGCTCTATTCTGAGAGGAGACGATGGGAGGGTGGATCTGGAGGAGAGAGGAGGTGGCAGGGAGACTGGGAGGAGGGGAGGGAGGGGAAACTGAGATAGGGATGTAATATATGAGAGAAGAATGAAAAATAAAAGAGAAAAAAATGCTCTTGCACAGTTAATTTCATATTTGGAAAAAAGAATTGAAGAACTACCTCCATTATTCAAATTTATTTTTCTTTACATCAAGATTCTACATCTTGGAAACAAAAAATTTCATGAATACTTTATTATTAAAATAGTTTTTTATATTTTTTATAAATAGGAATGAATTAGGGAATAACAATATTTAAATATTTCTCCTCTGATTTTTTGCTTAAAATTATTCTGCTATATGAAATTATTGCTAATTTTTATGAAATTATTAATTTTTATTCACTAAAGGTTTTCCAAAGCCATGAAAATTTTTAGCAGCATAGCTACCTGCCATTACGGAAAGTGATCTGCAGGATCCATCCCTAGTGCACGAGGGGCTTTTTGGAGCCCACTACCTATGGTGGGACCCCTTTGCACAGCCTTGAGGTAGGGGGAGGGGCTTGGACCTGCCTCTACTGAAGGTACCAGGCTCTGAAGATTCCCCATGGGAGGCCTTACCTTCCTGTAGGAGGGAATCAGGGGTGGGGTGGGTTGGGGGTGGAAGGCTGGAGGGGAAGGAGGATGGAAAAGAGGGGGATCTGTGATTGGTATGTAAAATGAATAAAAAGTTTCTTAATTAAAAAATAAATAAAAATGGAAGGTGATCTGTATGCTTTTTAGATGTAAATGTAGATGCCTGTTTGTGCTTGAGAAACTAAATTATTCTGAGTGGTGTCATTTAGTATTCAAATGTTACTCCAGAGAAGAAATCTTTTATCTAGAGAGCTGTCAGAGATAAGGAAGATCATCAAAACACTTCCTCCACCATAATTTATTTTTGACTTGAAAGAATATATCATAGTGCTCACCCACTCATCCACAGTGAGTTATGCCCATATATGGATTGGATTCCCTGCTACAAAATTAAACTAAAGTACTCCTGCTAGGACGTCAGGGTAAGCTGAGTCCATTTGGGACCTTGTCCAGTGAAATTTGTTTAGGGTAAATTCCAGAGATGAATCTCATTTGAAAACTTTTCACCTATTTGTATGTGGTATCTCGGTAGCCAAGGTGCCTGAGGATAATGTCACAGCAAGTTTCCAGTGGAGTAATTTAATTTGTTTAATTAAATAATTAGATTTATTTCTCATGTTGCTTTGGGGTAGAAGGAGTAGGAAGGGGAAGGGGGAGCAAAAAAATTGTAAACTTGCTGTTTATTTTCTATTCTTATTGATGTTACTTTAACTGTCTTATTCATCTAAGGAACTTCTGCAAATGAGGAAAACTGTCAGGAAGAGAGCATTCATTCCTTTGACTCATGGAGACAGCTGCGTGTTATCTGTAGTAAGATTATGTTGTTTTTGCAAAATTATGACAATACTTAAGAAACCATTGTTTTGGAAATGGCAGGAAACACACACATACGTGCGAGCATGCGCAAGTGCACGTGTGCACACACACAATTTAAAGTTTGTGCACAAGCTTTAAATGTAATTTTTTGTGACCTTTTAATTTTTGATGAGTGGAGAACACATATAAAATTAAAAAGGAGGTGAAGAAGTATAAAAGATAAGTATAAAAAAAGATTTCTAGATGTTTTAGTTGAGAAACACAAGGACCACTTAAGCATTAAAAACAAAATAACCTTATTGTTTAATTCTAATAATTCAGTTAAGAAACTTGGGAACCAAAAGGCAAAATGTGTATTTTTTTTTCATTTTGTGGTAGTAATTCTGAGTGATAAATTGTACATTCTGTTGTAAAACTAAAAATATCTAAAGGTGAAAAATAGATGAGGCCAGTATTTTGTATTTTTAAATTATCTGTAATATTGCTTGTTAACAGCTCATTTGGAAAAACTCATACTGACTCACATATTGTTTAGCAAAATTTTTTACAGTCAGGATAGTGAATTTTTTCTTCTGTTTTTCAACAAAAATGCCTAGAAATATTTTTAATACTTTTCTTTTATACTTCACCTCATTTTTGCAACAATTTTATAATTCCAATTTTACAGTGGAAAGTAACAGTAGCCAAACCATTTAAAACTTTAAATAATTTTTCTATTTTCAGTTGTGGTCATGACAAGGAAAGAGGACCACAGGAGGGATTACACTCTATCTGTTACTCAGTGCTACTTTGCATTTTGCAAATGCTTTCTTGGCTGATACACATACTACTTTAATTCTGATGTAAAACTTAAATCACTTGGTAGTTTGACAAAGTGTTAGTGGAAACCTGAAATACTGAGAAATTTATCTCTAGTTCCTCCAAAGTTAAGGACCGAATTGATAGTTTTTGAGAGTTTGAAGTGTAGAATGCAGCTTGTGCATCTATGGCAATGCTAGAAGGGTACAAAAAAGAAGCCATAAAAAGAAGTTTATTGGCAAGCAAGCTGAGCTGTCCTGGGGCCCACATCTGGGCTGGATTCACAGCCTGTGTAATCCACTTTGAGAATCCCCATTGAGTTACACAGGGCAGCAATTAGACCCAGAGAAGCAGATCAATGCTTTCCCAACTTGACAGTTTTACAGTCATTTCTCCTGCCACACACACTCTTTTAAGCATTCATTTGCAGGTTTGCCAGTGAGAACTTTAAGTATTTGAATATGTTCAGTTAAGTGTTCAGTTATGACGGCTAAGTAAATAAAGCTGTCTTGGCTGTAAGACTCCCAGTCTGACTTTCAAAACCAATGACAAGACACCAGCTTGCTTGAAGAACTCTTCTTGTTGGAGTTTGTTTAGTATTTAAAATACAGAAAAATATTTAGATAGGAAAAGTTTAGGAGAACAAGTAGAAAAAATTTAGATAAAGGAGCCACCCTTGCCTAATTGAATGAACTAATGAATGATTGATTGAATGAATTTGTACATCAAATTGATACCCGCCTCTGTCAAATGCGTCCTGATAGAACAGCTCCTCACCCCAGGATCTCAGTCTTATGAGCAGTATAAGCAACTCACTTATACCTTACATGAAAAGACAGGTATTAACCAAGCGCTATGGGAACCCTGAATATGGAGCGATAGATGCTTCTACCTTTTAGTGGCTGGGGTTAGGTATCGGTCTGAGAAAATCAGAGCAGGTAACAACTAAACTAGCTTTGAAGGATCTGTAGAGTTGTCCAGAAAGCTGAGGGAGTAGCAGTCCCCATAGAGGGAAACAGAGCAAGTGCACTGTAGCAGGATGGGCAGTAACGCTGACGGAGTTTAATGGGTGTGGACACTCAGCGAGTCAAGTGTGAGGCTAGGGAGTGAGGGGCATACGGACCCAGAAGGTGGATGGAGAACAGGCGAGGGAGTTCTAATCTCTATAACTCTCCTCTGTTTGCTGCGCTCTTCAACTTTTTGGGGTCATGGATGCCTGAGAGCAGGGGTTCGTCAATCACATAGGAAGATAAAAGAATACTACAAAGTCCAGGCTCTGTCCCATAGAACCCTGGGAATGAGACCAGAGACTTAGGACTTTTCTAAGATCTCCACCTGCTTTTAGTGGAAGGCACTGTTTCTCAAAATCAACAGTGTTGGTACCATCAGGAAATGTGTATTTTCTTCCCAAAGTCCAGATTTACTAGATTCAATCTAGTAAATTTGATGACTGCTGCAATCTATTTCACCAACCTATTTCTTTTCAGGAGAATTTGGTGCATACTAAAGTCTGAGCATAATTGCCATGGAAGAAAGCTACGTTTATTCCCTAGAAAAAACATTAGGAGTATATGGAAATCCTTTCAGCCCCATTCTGTTTTCTCTCCTCAGACCTGGATTCCTGTTAAGAACATTCACTCTTCCTGGAGGGAGAGCCTCCGAGGATTTCTGTGTGAAACAGGAAGAAGATGAACTTTGGCTGTAGGATGAGGCTGCTGTAAAGAATGAAGTGGAATGGGAGAAGTGTGAATTAGCCATTCACCATGGAGGTTATTGGGTTATAAAATAAAATAAACTCAGTGACAAATGGGGTGTGTGCTGACAGTGAGGGGTAGAAAAGCCAGCAAGGCTCCCCACACACTCAGAGGGAATGGGTTCTTACTCGGGAGAGCGGTTAGAGGTAAAGAATAATTACTGGAAAGGGAAGAAGGGGAGAGGTGTTTAAAATAGGTCTGAGATTTGGCTCAGAGGGGCAGGCTGCGGGTATCTTCACATTGCAGACGGAAGAGGCAGTGATTCCTCTCACAGCCGACGTTTAGAAGCTAACACTTCGCTTTGCACTTCATCTTAGCCAAAAGGCTGAGAAGTCATCAACTCTTCATTCTGAAGGGCTGTCTTGTGTGCTGTGGGGGTACTCGCTGGCATTCTTGTTTTCTATCTGGGCCTGTAGCCAGCAACATTTCTCTCTGCCCTCCACTGGGACAACTGAAAATGTCTGCACAAAACCTCCTTTTCCTGTCCTCCCTTCCCAACTCCTTCTCCTTTCCATCCTTTCTCCCTTCCCCGTCTCTCCTCTCTTTGGTGTTTTCATTTTGGAGACAGGTTCTCACCTTATTGTCCTGCTTGGCCTGGATCTCACTTTGTAGACCAGGCTGTCCTTGAAATTGCAGGAATCCTCTTATCTCTGCTTTACCATGCCTGGTAAGTTTTTCCTTGTTATGGCCTCAAAATATGGATAATATTAATTATAGTATCAATTTATTAATTTAATTAATTAAAATGATTACAACAACATATTGACTAAATTGGGCAAGTACAGATGGTCCTTTCCTTCTCCCCTTCTGTGCTGGCTAGCTTGTGCCAACTTGACACAAGCTAGAGTTATCTGAGAGCAGGAAACCTCAATTGAGAAAATGCCTCCATAAGATCCAGCTGTAGGCATTTTCTTAATTAGTGATTGATGGGAAGGCCCCGTCCATGGTTCGTGGTGCCATTCCTGGGTTGTTGGTCCTGGGTTCTATAAGAAAGCAGGCTGAGCAAGCCATGAGAAGCGAGCCATGGGAAGCAGCACTTCGCCATGGTCTCTGCATCAGCTCCTGCCTCCAGGTTCCTGTCCTGTTTGAGTTCCTGTCCTCACTTCTTCAATGATGGACTAAGATGTGGAAGTGTAAGCCCAAGAAACCCTTTTCTCCTTAACTCGCTTTGGTTGTGATGTTTCATCACAGCAATAGAAACCATAACTAAGACATCTCCCTTCCCCTCTCTTTTCCTCCTGTTCTTCCAGTTGACAGAAGAAACAAAACAAAACAAAACAAAACAAAAAACCAAAACAAAACAGTTGAGTTTAGGAAATGTGTTTAACAATATCCTAAAGTCTTGTTTGTAAGATTTCCTTCTGAGCCGTGGACCCTGACATTATCTGATGGTTTTCTTTGGTGCTTGTGGTTCATTGCTTTTACTTCCTCAAGGCCAACAAGGAGGTCAGGAGACTCCTGTATCAGTAGGACAGCCCTTCTTTGTCTTATTTTGGGATAAGAACTATTTTTGGCAGTAACATATTTAAACACAGGAAAGCAAGAGAGAGGGAAGGTTTTTAGCAGAGTGTGTTATTTTCCTAGTCACCTTCTTGGCATGTAAACGTGTATACGAAGGAAGAGTTTCTAAACATGTTGGCTGGTGTGCTACCTCAGTTTCCAGGCTCCCTTCACAGCTGCATAATTTAGCTGCGGGGCTTTGAGCATCTTATTTGCTCTTTTTAGATCTCCACTCCATCATTTACACAACGAGTAGATAGGAATCAATGAGCTCTGAGGTTGTTTCTGGCTTTAAAATTCTATAATTGTATGATTTCCTGCCTGCATTATCTTTGTTTGGTAAGAGCTCCCCTTAATCTGATCCATTCCTCAGCAAAATCTCTCAGATTGACTTGAAGCCCTGATTTTGACTCTGCTTCTCACACCTTACTGTTTATTAGGTGGTAAGCAATGAGCTCTGAATGCTTAAGAACTTGCCTGGGGTTCACATAGTTCACCAGAGCCACAGACAGAGTGAAAAAAAAAAGTAAAATCGGGTTCCCTGGTTCTTCCAATGCAGCATCTGAGAGTGTGTGCCACCTGTGAAATCACAGGGCTGTCACACGTCGGTCCTTTGATAGATTACTAAGCAAATGTAACAAGTGAATTCATTCTTTCTGGATCCCACTTGTGATCAGTTGGATTGATTGGCTCTCAGGTCATCACACAGATTAATGAATGACTTGACTTTGGCCACTAGATAGTATAGCTGAGATAAAAAGCCAGCTCTTTACAATAGTTAGTTGAGTCCCACAGTCTGTTTCAATTTATCAGTATCTGTATCTGCCCTTCTAACTTAAAAACATCCTTTTAATTTCTTCACTTTTATAAAGTCAATAGGTTAGAAGGATTATCACAGGGGATGACTGGCTAGACAATGGTTGTCCTAAGTAATGGAGCATGTCTTATGGTGAAGAGGGAGTGCAATTACACTTCTGGCTTGAAAATTAATTTAAATGGGACTTCTCTTTTCAACTTGTTATACATTCCCTCCCTACTTGAAATAGTTTGTATTTAATGAAGGCCTTGCTTGTAATTTAAAGGTGTTTGGCTTTACTCTCTGTGTGGCATTCTGTGTATTGAAGTCGAGTGAACTATATTCTAGTCACAACAATTTGTTCCTCAAGGAACATAACTAGGCATCTTAGGTGTGGAGACTGAGGCCAAGGTGTCAGCAGGCTGATGGCATGGGAGGTCAGCAGTAAGGTTGCTTGGGGATAGGAGAAAAATGTTCTCAACAGCATCTCCACTAACTGTTTGAAGACAAGGGAAGGGGAAGGGGGAGAAAAGCAGGACCGAGGAGTGAGGGAAGGTGCGTAGTGGCTAAGGTAGAGTGTTAGGGGGAAATGGCAATATCAAGGTACGAGAGGGCTGGGAACACGCCATGCTCCAGTAAGAACCAGCTCTGCACCTCTGTCAGCAAACGCTTTGAGGAGAAGTCCTAGAGACCATTTCAGGGGCGGCTTTCCTTGTCTCATTTAACTCTACTCTTTCAGCTTATCAGCACTGGCAGGACTCCCAGTTTTGGGGAGAATTATTTAAATGTTCTACATCAGCATTGCTTTTTTGTAAAATCTGGAATGTTTTAACACCTCGAGGACAAATGAGCAGAAAGAAGCCTTAGAGAGTCCCATCCTCTCTGTGCAGCGAAAGATCTGGGGCAAGCGTTTGTTTTACATCTTAGTCCAGCGAATGCGCTTCTCTTTGTTTCCCATTTGGTGGCTTGCTTAGCACCTATTTTTTCTCTTCTGCTTAAAAAAAAGCCTGAAATACTTTTTCTTGCACATTATTTCTCACCTTGATCAAAATACAGTTTTCAAGGTATGTCCTCCATGAAGCCGTTGGTGGGCACACTCCGTGCCTAAAGAGCTGATTTGCATCTCCTGCCTTGGTCAGTCAAGTTTATACAGCGAGTGATCCTTGCCTTCCAGATCGGCTAGGCGTGCCGTGGAAACATGGTTTGATTCCCCAAGTAGGAACTGATTTCCTTGCTTCTGTTCATTTCCTCTCATATCCAGCATGGTGCTGGGCTCCAAATACTTCCGGGATGAATCATGACATGCTGAAGCCTGCAAAAAGATAAAAAGAGAGTCATCCCCAAGCTACTCTGGCAGAAGGTCAGCTGAAATTTATGACAAATGTCAGTAGCTGAGGACAAGATATGGGTGTTGCTCTCAGATTTGAAAGGGAGATGACACCCACATAGAGAAATGTGGAGCAATCGTTCTGTATTCTTAACAGTCCGCATATAATCCTAAAAGATACACACGCTTGGCGCAGTGCGTGCAGTTTGATTCCAGGGATATCGCAGGCTTATTTAACAATGCTACCCTTAGAACAACGCTAGCATACTAATCTGTAACACTGGCTGAGAACACACATTCCTTGATATCTTTTAACTAGAAGGATTGAGACTATTGCCCCAGAAAACCAGGGTAATATTTAGCACAATGGCCTATAATTTTAAGAGGGCGGCAGTCTCGGGGGGGGGGGGGGGGGGGGACAAGTCATGTATTTAAATCACTCTTCCCTTTCCAGGGGTCTTCCCAACAACACAACCAGTGAAAAATCCCCTGCAATTTAAATCTTTCTTTTTCTTGCTTGTACTGTGCTGTGTTATCACTCCTGCACACTTCAGTGAGCTTGAAAATTGCAGAAGAAAGGCACACCCGCCCCCCCCCCCCCAACCAACTCCTAAACCACTGTGTTTATAGTCAGTTTGCCTCCCTGGATCTTATGTTTTAACACATGCTGTAGTGTTCAGATTGCAAACACAGCGGAGGGATGTTTAAATCCTAAAAACAAACTGTTTTCATTGCAATGTGCAAAACAGCATTCCACGAAGACATTTCAATTAATATTAGCTGAGTGAGGGGAGTCCTCTCTCTGTGGCCTGTTCAGTGTTTGGCCTCTTGCTGCTGCTGAGGCTGCCATCCAGGGTGCTGCCAATTAAATGCCAGCTGTGATCTATTGTTTGCTTCTGACACCTGGGAAGTCCCAGATCATCAGAATCCTGCAAACAGCAGCTGGCTTAGTGGAGGCAGCCAGACTTCAGGGATTCTGAGGTCTCTCAGTGAAGGTAGGGGGCCCGTCTTGTTTTAGTTAAGGGAAGAGTCCCGGAATAGCCAGCTTAAAACCCAAGAAGACTTACGTTAAACAACCCCCAAATTTGGGGAGGATCAATCCAGGCCTATAAGCCACATAGCTTACTCTAGGTCCCCATAGGGCAGTGTTTTAAAACATCAACAAATGTTGCTAATCCTTGCTTATGAGGTACCAACAAGTCCCTGTCGTGTGGTGTAGGACTCCATGCATTCTCTAGAAGCTTCTCACTTTGGTCCGTTTGTACTATAATTTAATTTAATTCGTGTTATAAGACATGCCTGCTCTCTCTTTGCTTAAAACCTACTCATTTTTAAGACAACACTCCATCTGATTTGCACCCCTTCAATTTTAAAGGCCATTGTTGGTGGAGTTTTTATGATGTGCTCTTTGCAAGTTTTGCCACTTTATTTCATTTATCCCTAACAATCAAGCTTCATTGTGCTATATCATAAGTGGAAGAAAAACTAGTAAGGAGCGAGCTTTCTTTTTCCACCTTCGCATACTGTTGTTCTTAAATGGTAGTCCGATCTGATCATGGACTTGAGCTCACCTTGAGGAAGAGCCTGAGTAGGTGGTGTCCTTTGGCTGCTTTCACGGTGTAGGGGTGGCTGGGCAAGCTGCCTCCTTCCTTTTTCTTTGTCTAGTTTTTAGAGTTTTGCTGCTTCCTTCTAGACCTCTTGCATCATAAACACCAGAGGGACAGACACTGCTGCTGGTGTCTTTATTGTGTATTCAACTATTTGTTAGCCCCATGTGAAGAGCCAGAAGTATCATAGACTATGTCTCCTGGGAGATACAAAGTCAAGAGGACTGGTACCTGGCCCAGGAAGTCTGGCCCCCAAATATCACTAGGTATTCTCTCTCATGATGCCTCATCCATTTCCCAAGTCCTTTTTATATGGATGCCCTTCATAGTAGCTCTTTCTTCTATCCTTTTTCCTACTTTGGACTTTCTTCTATCCTGGAGCATGTGGTGTCACCTGCGACTTTCTGGTGTTGCTAACTGAAGAAACCATTTGCACTTGCTTTATCCAGACCACAATTCCATGCCTCAAGAAGTGAAATCTACTGAACTGAGCACCTGCTGCAGTTCTCATTAACAATGGGATCCAAATCCTCTTGAAATGTTCACTCTTGAAGTCATCAGAAAGATGACGACATTGTTTGATGATACTGAGGTCTGTTGGTTCAACTCCCTTGGTTCCTTGTGAATCCTCCTGACATTTCCCCAGGAGTTGCAATTTACTTCACAATAGCAGAATATGCAAATAATCAAGGATGACAGTGTTCCTTGGCTCATTATGCACATCTGCAGTCAGTGTACATGTTCTTCTGAAACAAGGCATGTAAACGGGAGAGTGGACTTAGCAAGAAAAGACGTTTTTGCTGCTTTCTTCTGTAGGCATCATAATCACTTCTTAACTTCCTGGAGATATGGGGTGCATTTCATCCATTTGCTTGGAAACCCGTTGAGCAGGCCTCTCTGGTCCTGACTGGAGGGCTCCTCTGAGCGGAAGAGTATGTGTCGGCAGTGTTGCTGAAGCAGTGTCACTGTACAGAGTCTGAGCCAGGGTGGAATTAAAACCATATTTTGCTCTTCCCCCTCATCCAGTCACGGAGTGATGGAAGTTGTCTTTTATAAACAAAAAGCCATCATCACTTCTTCCCCTCCTCTTCAGATCTTAAAAAAAAATCAAGTCAATACCCAGGGGCATGATAGATAATTTTCATAGCTAAATAACAAACCAATAGCATCTCCACCCCCTCTCCAATAGGCCTGGGAGAGGCCTCAGCATTATAAAACATCCGTACCAGAACACTTCACTTACATTAACTCTAATTATTCTGTGCTGTCTCTTTTCTTTGGCTGTGTTTTATTACATAAACAGGAGCACTATGCTTATAAGCTGAGCAAGTGGCCACTGTACTAAGGTAGAGGTGACTGGATGTATGTTAGCCTGATGACAGACCCCTGGGGGCTAGACTAATATTTTGGGGTGCTAGCCAACTCATTGAGACCTCTCAGGCTTTGACTACAACCACTGGAGGGGTTGCTGAGTCCTTGGGATAAAGCAAAGGTGCTTTATACCTGTGAGGAATTGTTGGGCATGTCAAATACAGTTTCAAAAGATAGTAAGGTTGTGCAGCTCACGCAGGCTAATTTTAACTGAAAGTATCCAGGCGTTCCTTTTGAAGACGCTGATACAGCTTCTGACACCATTGGTGATGAGTGGTGTGGGACAGCCGCTTCAGGTTTGAGGCTATCAGATAGTGAAAGGGAATCTCCTGCATCCGAGTCCCAGGACACTGGAGTGGCTCATTACAGCCCACTCTTTCCTGAGTAAGTTGGTTACTTAAAAGGCCAGGGGAGAAATTGCTGCCTAAACAGGGAATAAAGGAGAAACTCCCCAAGAAGATAGTCTAAATATTACATTGAAATTGATAAGATGTGCGGAATTCCTGTTTAACTCTAATTCACACTAATTTCTCCTAATTGCCTCTCTTTTACATAGGGATCAATTTGGATAAAGAGTGGGGAGGCAGGAGAATGTAGTTTTGTAGAGAATGCAAACGACAAACTCTCTAATTTAAGAGGGGACTTGGCCAGTGAGGCCATATATATGCATATACATTATATATATACTATATATAATATACACATAGCTAAGCTTCCTCTTTCCTTTCAATTAGGCTTTCTTGATTGGTTATAAATGATAATATTCACTGAAGACCTCAGCTGTCAAAAAACTTTCAGGAACGCACTGGGAAGGAAAAAGGTCGGATAGGCAATAAACTTAGGAAGTATGCATGCGTGGAAAGCAATGTGCCTCAGAAGTAGGAACTGCTTGTAAACAAGGGAGACGCTTGTAAAAGACAGCACAGCTCAGGTTCCAGAGGGGAGCAGCAGCCGCACCTGTGCGGTCATGTAGACATCTCATACAAAGTAGGTGTGAGAACAGTCATCTTCGTACCTGTGTTTGGACGTTGGTTCCATCCCTCAAAGAGAGTTATAAATTCTGTGAAGCTGGATTAATCTTATTTCATGGGCGGCTGTAAAGAGAAAGGCCATCCTTTGGCTTTCTTTAAGGAAAAGCAAGAGGTATTTGCAAAATGGGAGTTGGGAAAGGATATTCAGGGAAATGTCAATGCCGGTCCAATGTGCGCGCACACACACACACACACACACACACACACCCTGCATTTGCTGTTGCTATCCAGGGTGCAGGTTGACAGTGTCTCAGCCAGGCAGAGAAATAAAAAGAACTTCTTTAGACTTTGAGGTCAGGTGATTCTTTCTGGATGGACTGTTGACTATCTCGGTGACACTGGACATAGTATTTGATTTCTTTTACTCCAGGCTTCATTTGCGAAAATGGAGACAAAACCACACACTGTTGTAGGAATTAGGGGTAATTAGGTAAAGGATTTAGTGTCTGGCATTTGATAATCGGCAGCTGTTGGCTGTTGATACAACTGATCACAAAACTGAGGTGTCAGGAACTACAATCAGGTGGCTCTGATTGATCTAGAGATGGGCTGCTGTTCCGCAAAGCTGTTACTACTTCCAGCCTGTGAGAGGAATGATGGATAAGGGTTCTTTTCCTTTTCTACTCATTTGTAAAGTTATCGTACACAACGATGGGCTTTGTTTTAGCATTTCCGCTCACACCTTGTTGTTATCTGTCTCCCTGACTCACTATTGCTGGTCCTGCTCTCTCCACCCATTGCTGCAAGGGCACATTTTCCCTAGCATGTGGTCTATCTCGCCAGTCACAGACTGAAGTTCTCTGGGTGTATTTCACCCAGGGTTGTAGCTGTCTATTGCTCCTTTGTGCACAGCAGATTCTCATCTCTGGCAGGAAATTTACCTGGCTTTATCAAAATAACACGTGTTTCAAGTGTGATTTTTGCATGTGAGAGCTAGTGACCCTCAAATGTAGTTTTCCTTCTTGTTTGAGAAAAATCTCCCTGGCTTAATGAAAGGGGCTCTCCCTGGAAGAGTCTCTCAGATCCTGAGGTAATCTGATAATTTACAAATCAGCTCATGCTGAAAGGCCCCAAAGCGAAGGGGCCTACCCTTGGCTATTAGACAGCGCCAGGCACAGTGCGTTTGTTGCTGTAGCATTTTCTGTTTTTTTTTTCCTCTTCCCCTACGAACCTCAAAAAGCATGTTAACAAGACTACAGCTATTAGCGTGCGTACAGATGGGCTCTGGTCCTGCCACCGCGCTGTCGCTGTCCGGGATTCCTAGAAGACAGCAGCCCGCTCCTAACCAGCTCCAGCCTTGGAGCAGAGGGCTTGGCCTCTCGCCAGCACCTCTTTTCTTGGACTCCTGACACGACCTTGTTTTTATTTATTTTGTTTTTTATTAGTTCTTAGCACTCTCATTTCTCTCACTCTACCATTTTTTCATTGGTTGAAGCTCCCGGGAGCCTTCTGGCTTTCTCGCCAACGTAAGAACAAATAAATATTACCAAGTGAGAGCAGGGGTGACTCCTCCACCCCCCCCCCCCCCCACACACACACCGCCACCGCACTAATTCTGTAAGCACCAGTTAAACGCCAATCCAATTGGCAGCTCTGGAGCCCTTTGGTTTGGGAGCTTCTTTCAATTGGAGGGCAGTGGCTGCCTAGGTGGCTGTCTAGGAAAAGGCAAGGGGACCCCTATCTGGCCTGAACCTCCCACACTGTAGGCTGCTCACCCAGCCATTCACCCAAGCCTTGCTGGTGAAAAAGCCTGCTGTGAAAGTTAATGGTTATAAAAAGCACTCATTTACATCTGTTTCAGTGTAGCCATGAAGAGTGCAATTAATTAAGAAGTTTCTGGTGTGGTAAGGATAATCATACAGCAGGAATGCAAACACGTGATTTCCAAAGAGAATTTTATTCCATATGGAATTTTTCCCCTAACTAAGAATTAATTGCAACTTTAAAGAAGGTTTGATTGTGTCTATGAAAAACATTTTAACTACTGAGGAATTCTAAATGACTTCAATTTAAAATTTTCTTTCTTTACATTGTTAGAGTTAAGAGAGCAGGGCTTTGATCAAGCTCCGAGTTATAGAATTTATTAGAGTCGAGGGAAGGGGATAACCTTCAGATGTTTTCTGTGGTGAAATGTTGAAGTTAAAAATTTTAAATGTTTGCAGACTGAAGACATGCTGGGCTGTGAGGCCTGAAAGAATAAACAAAATGTGACATGTTTTATTTGGTTACTTAACCCTTGTTTAAAACAGCACAACAAAAATGTATATAAATCATATTTTTATGCCTTTCTGAAAACACGGGCATGGATGTTTGGTGATTACCCTCTATGGAGTGGCAGAGGGCCATAGGGCAGATAGTGGGTAGTATATATGCAAATAGCTTTAATTTTGGTATGGCAGCCTCCTTAAAGCTGAAAGCATTTAAACAGAGACAACATAGATGCGGAGGAGGGACAGCCTTCTTCTTCTGTTGCCATCTGCTGCACATTCCAATATTTAGCTGAAGCCCAGCCCCAGTGATGAATAATGCAAAGAGACGAGACAGAAGAACAGCAACGTGCAGCTGAAAGCAAGATTGGCGGAGAAATGAGGCTGAGGACTGCGGAGGCACAGAATGAGAATGTGACATTTGAGAGGAGGGACGGGGAGTGGGAACGACTTGTGTGCAGGCAGAGACCCTCTTTCTATCAAATGAGGTTACAACAGTTGCAGAGGAAAAAAAAATTTCAATCAATAAGGAAGAGCTCTTATCACATGCAACTTTAATTTGATTGGCACGGCATTTCCATTATATGCTAATGAATTACGGATGATGAGAATTGCTGTCTCCTTCTGAGTGCAATTGAACATTCATCAATCAGTTACTTAAATGCCAGACTGTCTGAAATATTAAAGGAAGTTGTTGCTATTTTGGAGATGAAAGTAAACAAACGCAAAATCTTGAATTAATTGAGAAAAGGATACACGTTGATAAGTAGGATTTGCCAAGTTATTACTTCTCTGAGTGGATGTCAGTGCAGGTAGCCCGTTCTCTGTGGAATAAGCATGTCCCTGCAAAGCTAGGAGGAAAAACAAATTCTCTTAAGTGAATCCTGTTTTTCTGTTGACTAGCATTATACAATTATTGACTATTACTCTTGGGGACAAAAAGGCTGATCCTAGAATGTAATAAGATCACTCTCAAGTATGCAACACTTTTGACAATGCATGTTTAAAGGAAAGTAACCATGTTCTAAAATATTAACAATAATCCTCAAAGTAGTAGCGACATTACAATTGTCAAGTTGAGTGAGAGTAGGCAAGTTGTTGTAACATAAAAATGCAGAGGAAACACAATACCCCACCCTCAAAACATGTGACAGGAATTTAACAGTTTTCAGTCTTTTTCCTCATCAAAAAGACAAAGCATTTGGAACTTTAGACTATTGGCTGTGCTTTTTGTCAGTGCACACCACCCAAAGATGTCTATATTAACTTTCTGTCATTCTTTCCACTTCTCTTTTGTTTGTTCTTAGCATTTTTAAAAAAAGATATATATATCTTTTTTTATAATATATATATATATATTACTTTTTTACTAATATATATATATATGTATACATATATATATATATATTACTAATTAGTGGGTTACTGCCAACCCACATGGACAGAAATGGGATATTAAGGTAGGTGCTAAAATAGTTCTTTATGTGACAGATTCTGTTCTGGTATCTGCTGAGATGTGGTCAGGTTGAGTACATAAGACATGGCAAAGAGTACCCATTTACAAACTTTTCTGTTATAAAAATTGATTTGTTACCACTCTTCACATCTGTTAGGATGGTTACTATCAATGAAAATAGAAAATAACAGGTGTTGGCAAGGTTGTGGAGGAACTGGAACCCTGTGCTCTATGGGTAGGAATGTGACATGGTGCAGCTGCTGTGGAAAACATCATGGTGGTTCCTCAAAACAATGAAAACTAATTGATCATAACTGTGTGATCCAGCAAGTTCACCCCCAGGCTGCTAACCCCAAAAGATTTGAAAACAGGGTCTTGAGAAAGCATTTGTTCTTGATAAATATCTTCAAAGTGACATGTGTAAGTCACAAAGGATGACTCAAGGGCCTATTGGAGGGTGCATGGATGGAGAATGAATGCAGAATAATTATTCAGCTTTAAAAAGGAGGATACTGTGATGCATGTCTCAGGGTTATGCTCAGTGGAAATAGATAGTCAGAAGGCTAACACGTTGGAGTCTGGCTGGAGGATGAAATGAGAGCTACTTGTTACTTGATGGATACAAAGTTCTGATTTGGGAAGGGGAAAGATGCTGGTGGGGTGAACAATAATACATATGTTCTTAATGACACTGAGCTGAATATTACAACACAAGTTGGTAGAATAAGGGTTTAAAAAAAACAAAATTAATTATGGGCTGGAGAGATAGATGGCTCAGCCATGAAGAGTACGTACTGCTCTTGTAGAGGACCTGGGTTGGGTTCCCATCACTCACCCTAGGCAGCTAACAAACTGCCTGGTAACTCCAGCTCCAGAATACATCACACGTTTAGGCCTCTGAGAGCATGAACTCATGTGCACATAATCCATGTACAGACAGACACATGTGCAGACACATAATTAGGAATGACTCTTAAGTCTAATTAATTAATTGAGATAGAGTACTAGTGCATAACCCAGTCCAAGAAACTCACTGCATAGCTCAGGCTAGTCCTGAATTTGCAATCCTTTTGCCTCAGCCTCCTAGAGAGTGGGATGATGGGACTGTGGCACGACACTCAGTGTGGTAACACTCTGCGCTATATAGTTCACTAGAATTAAAAACTAAATTTATAAAAAAGGTCTAAAAGTGGCTGTGCTATGACTGAATGGATTTGTTTATTGGAGTGGGGTCTGCTATGCTTTGTTAGGATGCTATTGCTGAATAGTACTTGGTAAGGATAATGAGGTTCTTCCACAACCAAATACAGTTGGCTTCGGCTGTTTGAACAGAAGATAACTCCTCTTAGAACACGTTCCTTTTATGTTGTAACTCGGTTGTTTTTTGTCACTTGTGGTAAATAGTGTAGAGTCTATTAAGGTACACAATATTTTGGGGAACACAATACCACCACATTTCCTCTCTTTTTGTCTAAAATTAAAGAAAGCTTATAACTAATACAAGAAAAACTATCCAATAAGTATATACAATATATACAGCCAAAAATTACATTAATGATGTCTAGTCCATTAACATTTGACAGATTCAGATAAAAACTCCATTATATATATTAACAATGTCCAGTCCAGTAACATCTGATAAACTCAGACCAAAAAATTTTCATTACTTATCTTATTTAAAACAAGTAATTCCTTTTTAAAAGTAGATTCCATAATCTCCCTTTTTATCTTATCATAACCATATTCTCTTTTTTTTTCTTTTCATAATAGATTTAGTAGTCTACCTTTTGTCATTTTTATATCTTCCCCTTTTTCTTTTCAGTGTAGATTCAGCGATCTACCTATTTATCCTATTATTTCTTTATCATTTTTCTCAGAGTAGATTCGATGATCTATCTCATATCTGTATTCTTTTTTCCTTTTTGCTTTCTAGGGGTGAAGACATCTTTAGGGAATCTTGAAAAGAAAAAATTTAGGTTAATTGTCAAGTCCTGTATCATTTGTCCAGTCTCTGCATAAAAGGAAAGTTCAGGGCTTGTATCAAGTCCTTGTTCAAGTAGTCTGTCAGGCTGGATCATCTCAGCTAGCCATCTCAAAATTGTCCTAAGTAGTCTGTAGTCCAAAGTAGATCTTTCCGTGGTGTTAATCAGCTTAATGGCTTTACCATAGTCCTTTTGAAGATTCCAAAGTTTATCAGTTTGAAGCCAAGACCTACAGTGCTTGAGAAATCCAGGAGCCTGGGTGACTTGAACAGCATTAATCCTGTAGGTCCAAGAGAGATGATTCCCTTTAAATGACACCAGGGAGTGAGCTTGGAACTGTGGCTTTTTCTTCATCTGGGGAATCACATGTTTTTGTTTTGTTTCTTGTATATGTTTGTATTTATGAGTGTATGCAAGTACTTACTTTGTGTGTGTGTGTGTGTGTGTGTGTGTGTGTGTGTGTGTGTGTGTGTGTGAGAGAGAGAGAGAGAGAGAGAGAGAGAGAGAGAGAGAGAGAGAGAGAGATTCAGAAGACAACCTAAGCTTGGTTGTCATTCCACAGGCTGCTTCTTACCTTATTTTTATGAGACAGAGTCTCTCATTAGACTCACCAAATAGGCTAGACTGGCTGACTAGTGAGTCCCAAAACTCTCTTTGCCTCCCCAGAATGGAGATTACAAGTGTGCACTGCCATACTTGACCTGAAGTCTCTTTGTCAATTTAGATCCTGAGTATTCAAACTCAGGTCCTTGTTCATGTTTACAAGGCAAGCTTTCATTCTAGCCCCTCATCTCTCTCTTCTGCTTTATCTTTCTTCCTCTCCCACCCCACCCCCACCTCTCTCTTCCTGGAGGATGGACATGAGATGCAAAATAGAATTTCAGAGGAGAATATGAGATTACTTTTAGCTGGAGGAATCCTGGAACAAAAGCACATATAAGATGGCTTGGTGGTGAAGACTCTGCACTTGCAGAGGACCAGAGATCAATTTCTAGTATCAGGTGGCTCATGACCGCCTGTAATTCCAGTTCTGCCTCCTCACCTGCTTAGACTCACGTGTGTGTGTGTGTGTGTGTGTGTGTGTGTGTGTGTGTGTGTGTGTGTGTGTGTGGTGTGTATGTGTGGGTGTGCACACGCACACACAATACACATTTTAAAAAATACAAAAAAAAGACCACATAACTTAATGCTACATGGAATCTGAATTAATTGGGTCTTGTTAAGGAAAAAAAGGACAATAGTTGATGTAGTTTGAAGGTCTAAAAATTAGCCAATAATATTCTATCAATGTTAATTTTCTGACTTTGTCACTGTTCTATGGATATATAAAATATTAACTTGAACATAAGCACAAAGTTGTTTTCAGTGAAAGGAATATTAACAAACACACATGGATACACACACACACAGATACACACACAGATACATATATACAGACACATAGCAATGCTCACAGTCATGCACATACACAGATATACACCCAAACACACACATGCACACAGATACATATGCACACACACCAAGACAACCCAAGCAAACCCAAGGCAGAAGAAAGTATTTCTTTTTACATTTTAGTATATTTGAGAAATATCTGAATAGCAATATAAAAATAAGATGTTTTCCATGGTCCAGTTAACTTGTTTGCTGATGTCAGCGATTCAGCCTTCAATTACAGAGTCCTGTGTAGGCCCAGGTTATTTTAGCATCTGGGTCTGTTGTTTCAACCCTAGAGGTGCAGCGCATAATACATGGCAGTCCTTTGCACACACTGTAATTTGTAAAGCACCTCCAACCTGATCTGAACAAGGATGCCTTAAAGACCCGGAGGTAACATGACTGGCCAGAATATTTTGTATTTCAGCTTTTAATTGTTAGCATTATTAACTGAGCAACTGATTATAAAACACACCATCTTCCCTGCTTTATAGTCCAGGTCATATTAGGAGACCATCAGATAATATGCCTTGTATCACTAGACAGACATCCTGGCTCTACTTTTGAATCTGGGAGCCTGTTTTAGTGACAGCTGATAATGTAGTCAGAATCGTCTATGATGCTTCAGTGTAACCTGTTAACAAATGATGTAGGCAGCTTGCCCCTGAAGATTCTAGTGCTGTTGCAAGAACAGAATCAAGCTTGTCTACAATCCCCTTGAGAAAACTTTCTTCATTTAACAGTAACTCTTTTTTCTCAAATTCAGCCTGGATGAGAAGTATGGTAAACCAGAAGAATATAGCCAATAAAAGCAGGATCTACACATGTCCAGATGCACTTGGTGAGCATTATAAAACAGCATGGTTCTCAAGTACATTGAAACCATAATACGATAAAAGACATCTGCCTTAGATTCTGATAAGTCCTCCCAAGGCTCTTTTCTATAGTTCACAATGCTCACTTAAGTGACATTTTAGCACAAAGCTAACCGGATACAGAGCTTATTGTAAGTTTCATGGCAGCATTCAAAGAACTTTTCTTGAAACATATCACATAATTCTGCGGGTTGGTAACACAGCTGAAAATATGCTAGGTCTGATGGGTAATTTGAATGAAACTTTATTAAATGTATAGAAAATCTTGACAAAAGTTTCCAAGTTATTAAAATTTCTCATTCTGGTGTCTTTATTTGGCACAAACCAGTGTTTAAATGTGTATATTAATGATTCATTCCAATGACAAGGCTTTCTCATAGAAAAATCACACTTATTTCATAATTGACTAAGCATATATTTCCCAAATTAAATATAATCAGACTTATAATACCCAAGGAAGATAGTCTTTTTTGTGACATTTTACCTGTGAACTACTGGAATAATTTTGCTTTGCTTAAAGTTTTATTTCAAAAACAACAACAACAACAAATCCCCACAAAAAGCAAAAATTCCCCAGAATAAGAACTTGTGAAGAAACATACCTTTGTAAGTGAGGGCTCCCAAGATATCCCCCACTTTGCTGCAGAGGAGAACAAGCATCTCAACCCTGCTCTTCTATATTTATAAGCAGTCTTATGTATCCGAACCTATTAGGCAGGTGACATTTCTTGGCACTGCAAATTTCTTTGGTCCCTTTAACTGCCTTTGTGGCTGTTCTTCTAGGTCAGTAGCTTCAGTAGCTTTAATTTTTGTATGAGGTGTTGCAGTCTGGAGGCCTCCTGAAAAAAAAATGTTCTGACAATGATTGAATTTGAATTCTATTTGGTGACCGACTTCTTAGTTTCTTTTTTTCTTGTTATTAAGAGATTTTCTATTCATTTTACGTACCAACCACAGATTCCCTTCTCCTTCCTCCTCCTGCCCCTGTACCAGGCTCCACTGACTCCCCATTGGAGGCCTTGCCTTGGAGGAAGTAGGAATGGGGGGGGGTCGGGGGGGATTTCTTAGTTTCTATTGGTGTGGTGGACCCTCTTCATGTTCACAGCTGCTCAGTGGTCAGAAGCATTTACATCTGGGTCCACTGTTGTATGTATCTTCATTTATCTACAACCATATTCCACCATATTGTTGTCTCTTCAGCTATTTAATATCTTCTCATACTGGAACTTGAAGTCCCCCCGCTCTCTGATTTCCTGTCTCTATTGATAATGATACAGAACTGATCATATTCAAATGTCAACTGTACGCTATTCCTTTAGTCTGTTTTTCAAAGTGAGATTGCAGAGGGGAGATGGTACAGTGAGTGTGAGTCCTTGTTGGGTAAGTATGAGGACTTGGGCTCAGATACTCAGCACCCAGGTAAAAAGCCTGATGTGGCCATGTACCAGTGTTGTGGTGGAGACAGGAAGATTCCCAAAGCATGTCAGCAACCAGCCTCACTGAAAAGTGAGCACCTGGCAAGGTGAGAGATCTTAAAACAAGGCAGACAGAGATAAAGGAAGACAACCAATGTCCTCCATGCATGTATGCACCTACACACGCACAAATGTGTATACACCATGTATCTCACACACAGACACACAGACACATACATATACCCACACACGCACAAATGTGTATACACCATACATCTCACACACAGACACACGTACCCACACATGCACAAATGTGTATACACCAAGCATATCACACACACACACACACACACACACACACACACACACACACACACACACATTGACATTGCTCAGTTGTGAAATATTACACATTTCAGTCTTTCATAGATACTGCAGATTACTCCACAGTACAAATTTAGCAGTTTATACATCCAGAAATTTTATGGGTCACAGTTTCAATCTGTTTTTTCCATTCTGAGTGATGAAAACATTGAAAACGTTATCATAGTTTTAACTAACTAGTGTCTAGAAAACATTTTCATATATTTATATGTATATAAAATTCTTAAAATGATGTATTCCTATTCTATGCCTGTTTTTCACTTGAATTGTCTGAAATGTAAAATATTAACTTCTTGTATTCAAATTGCCCTCTCCAGTCCCTTGATTGTTTTTTTTTTAACTCTTTTCTGTAAACAGAGTTACAGGCATTTGCAGTTTTCATGTGAAGAAGTCCTCATCTGCTTGTATTAGCTGGAGTGAAATCCATACCTATGTGTTGTTACATACACCCAAAAGGTATGGCAGCATACCTTTTGGGTGTATGTAGCAACACAAGAAGCAGTAGTGAAATTTGGTAAATAAGTTGGATCAAGAACTACTTACTATAACTTCAGCAATTGCTAAATGCCACGAGATGCTAATTCATCACTGCTGAGCAAACGTGTCAAGGAATCTCTGTATGCAAAGCACATTTGTGCCCAATGTGCTTAAGGCCTGGCTTCTCTCCCCAACAACACACACACAAAAGAAAAAAGATAAAAGAACAGCAGTGTGTGTGTGTGTGTGTGTGTGTGTGTGTGTGTGTGTGTGTGTGTGTGTTAGGCAAGATCTCTACCATGAGCAAAAATCCCAATCCCACATTGTTGTGATAACATTTCCAGCCACTTGCCTAAATAAGGTGTCTTGTTCTTAATTGAAGTTACAATCAAAGCCTGATGTGAACTTATTGTGAGGATAAGCCAATGGCCTAAATTAACTTGCAATGGTTTACAGAAGTTTTTCTGAGTTTTAACTCATAAAACTTCATACTTCTTCCTCTTTGATGATCATGTACCCCCTAAATACCATATTAATTATATAGATTATGTCCTTATTATGGGTTTGGTGTGGCACTCACTTGATTTCCTTAGGAGTCTACACTTACATAGTCCATGTAACAAGTGCATCAGACATCAAATCAACTGCCACATACCTCAGTTCACAATTTTTATGGAGATGTTGGGTTTTGGTCTTCCAGTCATGACCTGGGACCCATCAACTCAGGTGTCCATGGATCTTTTGCAGCCTATCAGATGGACTGTATTCATCACGCAAGGAGCGTGGTGTTGGGAGAAGAATGGAGGCCGAAATCACTTCTGTCTCAGTTGAATAGCTATACATGGACACACCTATGAAAGCAGGGCCCCTTACAGAACAGGTGAAAAAAAAAAGACAAGATAAACCCATGTCTTAACTGAGGAACCAAGAACAAGGAAGATCTGCTCCTTACTTCAGGATGTCATTCTAGCTATTGAGACACTGCACCTCTGCCCATTAGTAAAACAAACACCATGAGCAAGAGGCTCTTGTTAGTTGACTTGTAAGGCATCTTTCTGGGTATAGGAATGAATGAGAGTCAAGAGTGGGTAGACAGACCAGAAAGGATCTTGTCAATGATAATGCACATGGAAGAAAGGAAGAGGCTTTATTTCTGGGAACTGAAGTTGAAATGTATATAGAGACATTTATGTTAATGATCCCATCTGTAAGGCTCTCAAAGTCTTTGCATTCATGTTTTGCAATGTAAGTTGAGCTTTGTTGCAATTAGAGAATAAGATGTTAATTTACAAATATCTTCGGAATTTTGTGCTGAGGTTTGTTTTGCTTGCTGAAACTAAGTATATTGTTTTGATTAAACACTGGTCTCACACTTGTATTTTTATTTTTGGTTGTGAGCCTAGCCTTTAACGGCTGAGCCATCTCTCCAGCCCCTCACACTTGTATATATGGATTACTTACTGCATACAGGTAACTTCATGCTAGATGTGCTGGATTTTCATATTTTAAATATGAAAATGACTGGCTTTGTCTAAATAAGTTCATAGTATAATAAAATGGTTAAACACGAGGCCTTGGAATGATGCTGCTTGAGTTTGGTGACTAGTTCCTCCACTCACCATCTCTAATTTTTGGTTTCTTTTACTAGAAAAAGAGAATAATAATGGGTTCATATAAAAATAAATAGAAGAATATATAGAAAGCATCTGGCATTGTTCCTGGGACTAGGTACATGCTCAGTAAACGTGACTGTCATCATTATGATAATGACTACTATATTACTCTCACTACTTCTGGGTAATATATGAGCTAAGTGACTGTCAACTTCCAGATCACCTCTCTGAGGAATGTAGTTGGACCTGTTATCTGCTGTCAAAGATGCCCTGTGGTCCTGCTTTCCTGACTATAACTGATTGGGTTGGGAATTGGTACTCAAGTATCAATGGTTCTGAGTTGTTTTCTTGTTGATGGATGTTTGAATAGAACTTCTGTCAGGCAAGACAAAAGCAGCCCATTGACAAAAGAGATTTGAGACTAGGTCACCCACACAACCTGTGACTATGCAAATTTTGTTGCTTGGCTCCCACCCCTCTACTTGTGAGTTACACATAATTCTATAACACTGAAGGAACTCCTCTGCTTATCTATGCCTTCCTCCCAGTAAGTGCAGCACATCCTAATCCTGTAGCGAAACAATCTGTTTCCCAAGCATCCCTATGGCAATACCTTCTTTGGGGCACCTGCCAATCTGTGAGAGATTGAAACCCACAGGAGCATTGTTGTTGGTCATTTGAGAACTGCCACTTCAGAAAAGGTGTCCATTGCAATGCTGTGTGTGTATGGGGGACAGAGTGGAGATGAGTAAACCGGAAGCCTCCCCAGTTCCACCAAGATGTTCTTTAAATACCACAATGACAGACTAGTGAGCTACTCAACTAGGACTCTTCGTGTTTCTCCTTATCAAGGTTCAAGATCATTCCAACATTAGAAGCAAAATTATCCTGACCGAGATTTATGAATATTCATAATTTAAGACAAGATAGGCTGTGGACACATAGAAATCCTCTAATACAAGTGGCTTCAAAGAAAAGAATTTTCTATCTTTCTCACTTAAGAGTCCCAACATGGAGGGAATGCATTCTGTATTAGTTACTTTTCTAATGCTGTGATGAAGACAACTTATAAAAACAAGTGTTGAATTGGGCTTTTGGTTCCAGAAGGTTAGAGTTCATGGTGGTGGAGGGAAGGCATGGTGCCAGGAACAGTTGAGACCTTACATCTCAAACCACATGTAGAAGGAAGAGGGAGCTGACTCTAATGGTGTGAGTCCTTTGGAACCTCAAGGCCTGCCCCCAGTAACATGCTTCCCCCAGCAAGGCCATACTTCTTTTTGTTCTTTAATAATTTATCTGTTTGTATTTTATGTGCATTGGTGTTCTTCTTGCATGTATATCTGTGTGAGGGTATTGGATCCCCTAGAACAGGAGTTACAGACAGTTGTGAGCTGCCATGTGGGTGTTGGGAATTGAACCCAGGTCCTCTGAAAGAGCAGCCAGTTCTCTTAACTGCTGAGCCATCTCTTCAGCCCCAGCAAGGCCATACCTCTTAATCCTCTCCAAACAGCCACTGAGGACTAAGTATTCAAATATATGACCTATGGAGTCCATTCTCAGTCAAACCACTACATTCCACTCCCTGGTCTTTATAGGCTCATGGCCATATCATAATACAAAATGCACTTACTCCAACTTCAAAGGCCCCCATAGTGTTTCACAGTCTCAACTATTTTAAAGTCCAAAGTTCAATGTCTGTTGTGAGACTCAAGGCAATCTCTTAACTGTAACCCCCGTAAAATAAAAAAAGCAAATGACATACTTGCAACATATAATGGCACAGGATATATTTCAACATTCCAAAAGACAGAATGTCTTAGTTAGGGTTTCTATTACTGTGACAAAACACCATGATAAAAAATCAAGTTGGGTAGAAAGGGTTTTTTTGGCTTACACTTTCGTATCGCTGTTCATCATTGAAGGTAGTCAGGACAGGAACTCAAGCAGGGCAGGAAATTGGAGGCAGGAGCTGATACAGAAGCCATGGAGAGACGCTGCTTACAGGCTTGCTCTTCATGGCTTGCTCAGCCTGTTTTCTTATAGAGCCCAGGACGACCAGCCCAGGGATGGTACCACTCACAATGGGCTGGGCCCTTCCCCATCAATCACTAATTAAGAAAATGCCTTACAGTTGTATATTATGGAGGTATCTTCTCAGTTGAGGTTCCCTCCTTTCAGATAATTCTACTTGTGGGGGGGACAGGGTTTCTCTGTGTAGCTTTGCGCCTTTCCTGGAACTCACTCTGTAGCCCAGGCTGGCCTCGAACTCACAGAGATCCTCCTGCCTCTGCCTCCCGAGGGCTGGGATTAAAGGTATGCACCACCACCGCCCGGCTAAAGAACTCATATCTTGAACCACAAACAGTGAGAGCTAACTTGAAATGGTGCAAGTCTTTTGAAACCTCAAAACCCACCCCCAGTGACATACTTCTTCTAGCAAGGCCACACCACCTAGTCCTCCCTAAACAACCCTGAACTAGGGACCAAGTATTCAAATACATGAGCCTATGTGGGACATTCTCCTCCAAACCACTACAAATGCTTGAAGTCCTTGATTTAGACTTTCTCAGGGCCACTTATCTGATATCTTCCAGGACATTGTCATTGTCTTCATGGTCTGTGCTGGCTCACCACTCTATCTGGATTATGCCAGTAAGCAGGGGGATATGAATATGGACACCAGGAATGGACCTGCAGTTCAATTTTAGAAGTAGCAAAGATCATTTCCTTGATATTCTATTACTGAGAACTTAATACATGGTTGTTCCTATGTACAAGAGAGAAAGGCTGGGAAATAGAATCCACTTGGATCACCGTGGGCAGACAATGGCTTCACCATTGAGTCCTTATTGAGAAACACATCACAATTATAGTTTAACATTAACTATGATTAGGGGACTGTAAAAGAAAATCAGTCCTCACTGAATTCTTAGATAAGATGTTTTATGGCTTATGAAGATTAAAACTTTATATTCAATCCATTCACTTATCCATATGCATGCATTCATCATTGCATCTTGATTACATTTTCAGGGTTGATATTATAATAAATCCAAGTATGGAGCATAATATGAGAAACTTTGATGGGATGTTGGACATAAGACATTTCTGTTTATGATAGGGGCTATCTGAAATTTAGTGCTGGGGCAGCCGCTATATGTGTGACCTTGTACAACCTGTTTAACACGTCTGGGGTTCATTCTCTTAGAGACTTCAATCCTGCAGTCCAGTCAGGCGGATCTACCACCTCCAAAAGAGTCCTCACACCACCCACTCTCCTTCCACAGCCAACCTTCCCAGGCTCTACAGCTCACCTCATTCTTCTCTAGCCCTACGTGAAGCACTTTTAGATTGTTTGTTTTTCTCATGATGATTCTAGGTCTTCGGATCCTAGTTCTAGATTCTCCAAGTTCGGATCCTAGTTCTAGATTCTTCTGTCTTGAGACCATCGCACAACCATCCTTTTGGGCTGATTTTCTTTCCTCTGTCCTTGCATGGGTACCATCTCCTTTTTCCATATCAACCGTTTTCTTCTTCACCCATTTGTGTAATTCCCCCCCACTCATTGCTCTACTGCAGTGAATTCTCAACCTTCTTAATGCTGTGGCCCTTTAACACTCGTTATAGTGACCCCCAACCCTGAAATTATTTTCGCTGCTACTGTAGAACTGCAGTCTTGCCTCTGTTATAAATCGTAATGTAAATAGTTTTTGGAGATAGAGGTTTATCAAAGGAGTCATGACTCACAGGTTGAGAACCACCACTCTGCTGGCTGTTAGAGCTAGTAAAGGAAGGAAACATGTCTGTATTATTATTATTACCTAAAACAGTTCCCTGCATCTAATGGTTACTTAGAAAATATTTTTGAAATAAATGTAGACTTTACAGAAGTACAATTTGATAATTGAAGCACACTTTAATAAAATTAGAATTAAAAATAAAATTGTACTTAAAATTTATAGAAAAGCTTTAATAATTTCAGTGAACATTTATTTTGAAATATTTCATACTATGAATTATTACTTTGAACATTTTTGCCTAGTCTTTTATTTCAAATTTATTATCATATCTTTAAGTTGTTTGACTTAGATGATCTCTCAACCCTGCTGGGATGGAGATTTGGTGGAGAGTATCCACTGTTCTCAGGACTTCATTTTCTTTCATTTAATTTTAATCATAACAGTTTTTAAAATTAAATCCATGTTTGTTTAAATATTTACTTCCTTTTGCATATGTTTAGATCACATATGTTGTTTTAATTAGTGGCATTGCTTTCTTGCATTTTTTTTTGGCATTGGACCAAAAACAAAACAGAGTGAACACAGTGTAATCTGTGTAGAGGGAAGGAGACCTCAATGGACTCTGTAGTTCAACCTTTTATAGTGAAGAATATGTGAAAAGGCAAGAAGAGAGGACTCAGTTTCTGTTTATGATAAGGTAATTTTTTCTGTTTATTTTTGCTTAATCACCCTATGTATTAGTACTTTTTTGTTGGGACTGCTAGCTCACAAATAATGACCACAGAGACTTATTATTAATTGTGAATACTTGGCCTTAGCTTAGTCTTGTTCCTAACTAGTTCTTATAACTTAAATTAACATATATATATATATATATATATATATATGTCTACATTCTGGCACATGGTTTGTTACCTCCTCTCCATACTGCCAATCCTGCTTCTTCCACATCTGGCTGGTGACTCTGCCTTTCTTCCTGCCAGAGTTTTCTCTCTACCCAGAATTCCCACTTATACCTCCTACCTAGCTATTGGCTGTTCAGATTTTTATTATACTAATTACAGCAATAAATCTTCACACAGTGTACAAATATTCCACAACGTTTCCTTCTTTTTGCTTAAATAAAAAAAAAAGGTTTTAACTTTAACATAGTAAAACTATATCCAATAAGAATAATTATCAGGTAAGAATTACATTTACAATGTTCAGTCCATTTACATTTGGCATATTTGGAGAAAATATTCTATTATCTATCCTATCTTGATGAATTTTAAGTTTTATACCCAAATCATTTTTATCATAACTTGTATTACCATCCTGAAATATCTTTAGACCTTAAAGCCTTTTAAAAAAATAAACAACTTAAGATTTTATGTTTTTTAACCTTATAAACTTTACATATATTAGATGTTTCTTTTCTGAACTTGGTAAGACGGAAAGCTGTAACTATAACTATCTAATCTTCAATACTATCACAGACCTCAAAAGGATATAATATTAACCAAGTAAACAGGAAGTGCAGAGCAAACAACTTCTAAAACTAAATAGAAATGACAGAAACAGCTGGTGGTCTAGACAGTCAGCCTATAGGCCTAGAATATTTGACAAACTTTTCTGTGAAGCAGGATTTTTGAAGGACTGTCCTACTTTGTCTTGGCAAAGTTCAGCTGTCACTTTCTTTTGTGTCTTGCTTCTCTAGTTTTGACAGCATACTGTCAGCAGCTGAGGCAAGGGCAGTTTCTTGTCCAGTGGCTAACTTTACCACAATTAAAGCAAACTCCATATGGAGGTTTTTCAATGCTCATCATCCCTTTTTAAAGCAAATTGGTGCTGCCAGGAGCAGACGTGTCTCATTGTCATGAAAAGCCTTAGGTTATTAAAACATCTTAAATGGCATATTTTTTATTGGTCTCTGGAGTGTTTGAAGACTACCCATCTATCTAAAATATATCTGTTAACCTTGCAAATATACCTAACATGACTACAACTTTGATTATTATAGATGGCTACTAACCTGTATTTCTTAACTATATATTACATTTTTAAATGAACTGCAGAGTTACAATACCTTAAATGAGAGTAGAAACATATATACAGTATAACAAAAACATCAAATACAAAAATATCTTTCTAACAAATAACTTTAAATTTGTACCAATATACAAAAATACCTTAAATAAGAGTAGAAACATATCTAGATTTTAACAAAAATAACCTCAAATTTGTATCAATGTACAAAATCCATACCAGTATAAAATATTTGAGATTAACAGTTGCTTTTTAGTTTAAAGTAGATTTAATATTCTACCCCTTTATCCTATCTTTCTATATCCCCCTTTTTCTTTTCAGAATGAGATCCCTGAATCTAATCTCCTCTGTTTAGCTTTCTCCCTGACCATAACCAACAATAATTTGTAACCAACTCCCCAAAACGATGATAAACATCCATATTACATTGAATGACCAAAACCCATCCATCTCACCTCTCCCCCAACACAACATACTTTATGACTTCCATTCTGAAGTTAAGACATTTTTAAAATGTATAAGTTGGTTTTAATCTAGCAGTTTCCATAATCCAATGTCTCTCAGCACCTATTGTTTTTTGTACATTAGCATTTAAAAAATTCAAAGTTAACAAAGAACCATACAGGATCCAGACACCCTGTGTATTTCTCATCTTTATGTGGCTTATTTTTTAAAATATTACTTTACTTTTTAAAAAGACTTTATCATTCATAAACTATTTATTTTTCTATGATGGTCTATATCTATTTTCTTTTCTTTCTTCAGCACCTAAGCACTATTTTAAGCATACTGTACCTTTCAAAGGTTTTATGTATCTGGACCTGGCTTTGCAAAGTGCTTGCAGGGTTCTCTGACTGCATGAGACAAATCTTAAATTGCCACGTCAGCCGCTCTCTGGCTCAGCTTAGTGTATGGTGCTGGCACATGCTGCTGTCAGTTGGCTCTGCCTCCTTCTGTAGGCAGTGGTGGGAGTTGGGTCTCTACAACTTGAGCATCAGCCTGCCGGAGAGACTGTGGAACTAGGAAGCCATGTCTGGCTCCTTGCTCAGAATTTTTCTTAGCTTTCTCAGACCCCATGCTTGGATATTGAAAACCCCACGTTGGATGCCATATGTATTAGTTCTTTCTTGTTGGGACTACTGGCCCACAAACAATGACATGGAGACTTATTAATTATGAAAGCTCAGCCTTAGCTTAGGCTTGTTCCTAACTAGTCCTTATAACTTAGATTACTCATACATTTTAATCTATGTCCTGTTGCATGGCTCATTACCTCATCTCTCTGTCCTGCTCATCCTGCTTCTTCCTCATTGTCTGGCTAGCAACTCTGCCTTTCTTCTCAGAGTTCTTTCTCTGCCCAAAAGTCTCCCCCGCTATATTTTTGCTTAGCTATTGGCCATTTAGCTTTTTATTACACCAATCACAGCCATACACCTTTACGCAGTGTACAAATATCCCACAACAAACTTGAGTTCTGTCCCCTTTAAAATTACATCCATACAAATCATTAGACTGTCTGTACATTACACATGAAGCCATTGTAACTCATGTAATTTCTGTAGAACAGATTAAGTTTTTTTAAGACAATAGTCTCATGTTTCTGTGTGTGATGGGACCACAGATGCCCTCTGCTAAAGTTATGTTCTTTAGTTGAAATCATGTGATAGGTGCATTGTAAAATTATTTGTAAATGTGAAAGTCATACATTTTATGCCCTGGATCTAGGAAAGGAGCTTATTTTAAGTTTTTCAGGCACACACTGTTCAAAAAAAATCTAAGAAAGTAAATAAGGAGGCAAATGCTTAGGAAACAAACAAACAAACAAAAAACCCAATTAAAATTTTAGGCTTTGGAGACAAAACTGCACAAAGAAAATTATTAAAAATAGCTTACTGGCAAACTCGGTAAGATTTCCAAACCCATCTCTCATCGTCAGAGTTTACACAGTAATTGTAACATTTTGTTCATATTCAAGCAAGTCAAACACTTTGAGGAGTTATTGTAGTTGAAAAACATTTCAAAACAATATGTTGAGTACTTTTTATTCATTTTCAATAACAATTAGAACACAAATTTATAATCATGCAGCTTGTAAAATGCCATTTGGATATAATATGGTAGATTTTAAACATCAGAGAACCTTAGCTTAAAGCACATTCTCAACAGTTAAGACTCAAAGCTCAACTCTGGAAAATCTTCATGCAATGAATTCAGCTAGTTCAGCTTTTATTGATGATGGCATAAAAAATTAATAGTAAAAAAAAAACCATTGGCATAGTAGGTTGTGCATCTAAGTGTTGAGATTTTGGTCACATGAGAGAATCAGAAGATAATCATAAGATGTTTCCAAACGCCTAAGGGATGGTGTTTTAGTTTTACTAAAGATCTCTCTCTCTCTCTCTCTCTCTCTCTCTCTCTCTCTCTCTCTCTCTCTCTCTCTGCATGAATCTTTGTCTGTGTGTATATGTGTTTGTGCACCAAGTGTGTGTGGCACCTGTGGAAGTCAGAAGAGGGTGTCAGGTCCATTGAATTATGGACAGTTGTGAGTTGCCTTGTGGATGCTGGTACCCAAACTGGGGCCTGTGCAAGAGCAGTAAATGCTCTCACCCACTGAATTATCGCTCCAGCCCCCTTGGGGGATGCTATTTAATGGTGGATCTAAAAAATATTGTATAATTACATATTTTCATAATTGTGTGTATTTGTCTTTGGTATTGTGTAATTGTGTAGTTTTGTTTCTCTTTCTCAGGCATGAAGGAATATTGCATTTTTTTCTCTCAGTTGCTCCATCTTTATTGACTGCAGGGACCTCAGGGGCTTCTAAGTAACAGCGAAAGAAGGAGTAATACATGTTAAGTCAGAGTGGAGTTTGAAGGAGACAGAGTCATAAGCATTTATCCGAAAAATGCTGCCATCCGGCTGTTGCATATAATGTATTACTACATCATGCCTGACTTCCAGCACTCTGGTTGCTGACCAGCTGCATCTATGCAGACTGACACAAAAGGTATACTCCCTGCAGTGTGGAAATGCCCCAAAATGAAATAAGTTACTTGACAGCTCACATGACAACATTGGGCATTGTTGGGGGGTGGTGGCTGAGACGCCATTTGTGAGAAGTGCTTCACATTTAGTGAGGCTGAGCCCAGGAGGTGCTTGTCTCTGCCTTTCCAATCTGTCAAGAACAGCCAGATGGAGGGAAGATTCTATGAAGGGAGTGAGGTCACTAAGCATGCTGAGAGAACGCACCAGGTGTAAGATATGTGGTTTGCAACTGAACTTGCTGATGTTAAGGTAAGAACATTAAACAAAGAAAGCAGAGGATTGGTTTGTTTCTTTGGAGGTTTGTGCTAACAGAATGAGACTTCTTCTACATGCAAAGGGAGTTAAAAATTAGCTGTAGCAGAGGTGTCAAGAATCGAAGAGTATGCAGATATAGTGCTGTTCATGAGGTGTAAAAGGAAGAGATCTTTAAACCTGAAGTAGGATAGGATGACATTCAAAAATGCCAGAAGGGAGCCGAGGCATCCTGCATACAAGATGAGGGTGCAGGAGATGTGTATCCAGATCCTCATGTACACGGAAAATGATGGGATTTTATTTTTCCTTTTTCGGGGAGCGTGTTTGAGATGGGGTTTCGCTGTGTAGCCCTGGCTGTTCTGAAATTTGCTCTGTAGACCAGGCTGGCCATGAACTCACAGAGATCTGCCTGCCTTTGCCTCCCAAGTGCTGGGATTAAAGGCATGCGCCACCACTGCCTGGCTGATTTTTTTCCTTTTAAAGAACATATATATATATTTGCATAAGAATATAGATATATTGTATTTTAAAATATAAGAAGGCCCACACATACTTGGAGAACATTTCCACATTGTTGAGATTGAGTAGTTTTCTTGAGACAGTAAGAGGGAATATACAAGTTAATGCCTTCTTTAATTTTCCGGTGTTTTCAGGGCTAGGGAAACTTAATGGATTTTTGGATTACCAGAATCAGTGGAATAAAACTATGAAAGCATAAGACTAACCTAAATGTGGTTTATTTATAAAACTAATATTTCTTGAGGCTGGGGAGACAGCTCAATGGGTAAGGATGCCTGCTGTGCAGACCCGAGGATGTGATATAAAATCCCCAACATCCTTTTAAAAAGCCAGGCATGTGCATTTGCCCATAACCACAGCATGGAAGTGAGGCAGAAATGGGCAGAACCCAGCATTTCTGGGTAGAGACAGGCCCTTTGCGTATATATTACGGCTTCCAGTTTTGTGTTTTGTGGGATTCTTGAGTGTTCGAGTCTGCATCTATATCTGTTTCTTGTGCCTTTTCTTGGGCTCTTTTCCTCCTGTTTGTTTGTTTCTGTCCTATTCTGATTTGTTTGTTTTAGTTTTATCTTTTTATTTTATTATTATCCCTTAGATGCCTACTTGTTTTCTAATGAGAGACAGAAAGGGAGTGGATCTGGGTGGGAGGGGAGGTGGGGAGGAACTGGGAGGGTTAGAGAGAAATCGTAACCAGGATATGTTGTATTGAAAAAAAATCTATTTTTAATAAGAAGAAAAAATATGGCTGTATATTAAAAGCTGTTAAATATCACAAAACATAAAGTCGTTATATAAAGTTTTGATTTACCATTTCCACGAGCTGCTTGAGTCTTTCGTGTTTTGGTCATCTTTATTCCCTCTCCTCCAGCTCTTCCCAGGTTCATCCCTTCCTTCCCCACCAACTTCTGTGTCTTACTTTGTAAGGACCCTTTCCAGACCCACTGGTGCTGCCCAAACATCCTTGGGTCTGTGGTCTTGCACTGAGGAGTGGTCGCCGTACCAGGGGCTACACTCTTGGAGAGAACTGACCCGCTGTCAGACGCTAACAAATGCCAGTATTCCACAGCTAGGGCTCGGACTGCGGCTCCCGCTCACATCTCTATACTGGGATTCGGTCTGCGGTAGGCTCGCCCAGGTTCTGTGCATGCTGTCTCCGCCTCTGTGACTTCATGTGTGCAGCTGCCTTGCAGTGTCCGGAGGACACCATTTCCTTGTAGTCACCCACCATTTCTGGCTCTTATACTCCCCGTTCCCTCTTTCACAATGGTCCTTGAGTTGTAAAAGGAGGGGTACAGTATTTATTTTTAACTTTTAAAATTTGTTTTGAGCCGGGCGTTGGTGGCACACGCCTTTAATTCTAGCACTCGGGAGGCAGAGCCAGGTGGATCTCTGTGAGTTCGAGGCCAGCCTGGGCTACCAAGTGAGCTCCAGGAAAGGCGCAAAGCTACACAGAGAAACCCTGTCTCGAAAAACAAACAAACAAAAAAATTGTTTTGAGAATCTCATATTTGAGGACTGTATTTACATCATTTCCCACTCCCCCATCAACACCTCCTTTGTCCCATGACTTGATCCCTCTCAAATTCATGATCTCTTCTTTAGTTATTATTATTGTTCCCATATGAGTCCCTATGGGCTTGCTCATATGTGCATGTGTTTAGGGATGACCACTTGAGATTAGATAAACTATCAGGAGGTGTTCCCTGGAGAAAACTGTTTCTCCCTCTCTTGGCAGTCATTAACTGCCTATAACTCTTCATCTAGGGATGGGGTTTGTGAGATTTCCCTCATTCATGATGGCATGTCAACTGGCATTCTCAGAAGAAGATATAAAAAAGGTTCTGGAATTTTTTAATGAAGCATTTAACACTCTTAGCAATTAGGTGAATGCAAACTAAACTTTTACTTTGTGATTTTTATCTCACTGAAGTCAGAATGGCTAAAGTCAAAAGAATAACTGATAACAAATGATGGTGAGGATGTGGGGAAAGAGAGAACACTTGTTCACTGTTGGTGGGACTGCAAATTGTTGCAGACACTCTGAAAATCAGTGTGGAAAATTTTCAAAAAGCTAAAATAAATCTACCATGCTATACGACTGCTTGGCCTGGGTCCAAAGGACTTGGCATTCTGCTTCACAGATACTTGCTCACCTTTGTTCATTGACAGTTTACCTACAATAACTAGGAACAACTTAAATGTCCTTCAACTGATGAATGAAGAATGAAAATGTGTATCTATACAATGGAATGTGGTTCAGCTATAAAGAAAAATGAAATCATGAAGGTAAATTGATGGAACTAGAAAATATTCTGTTGAATGAGGTAACCCAGACAAATGACAAAGGTCACATGCTCTCTCTTATTTGTGTCTCCTAACTCCAGATCTTCAGATGTGGGTATATAACCTGGAGTAACCGCAGAAGCCAGGGAAGTATAAAGGGACCACAGGTGCATGTGTGGTGGGGGAGGGGCGATTGCTCTAGAGAGGGGAGAGTAGGACTTAGGGACTGTAAAAGAGGAGATGGGAAGATGGAGTAAGCTTTAACTGGGGAGGGGGAGGATGTAACATGAATGTTAAAAAGTCTTAATAATAATAATAATAATAATAATAATAATAATAATAAAAACCTGGAGCCTGATATTGGTGTAAAAGCTGAAAGATCAAAGAAGCAGAACCAGCCACAGCCACCACCTCTTACCTCACCAACTCCTCAGCCTGAAAGGGACTCTATCTGAAAGGGATGCTTCACCGAAAAGCCCTTAGTTCTTGTCTCCTCACGCCTTATATACCTTTCTCCGTCCTGCCATATTACTTCCTGGGATTAAAGGCATGTGGGCTTCTCAAATAAAGGCATGAGATCTCAAGTGCTGGGATTAAAGGTGTGTGCCACCACTGTCTAGCTCTGTTTCTCTCCTAGACTGAGTCAATCTCTGTAGTCTAGGGTGGCTTTGAACTCACAGAGAACCAAATGGATCTCTGATTCCCAAGTGCTAGGATTAAAGGTGTGTGCCACCACTGCACACTGCAATACAGAAGGAGAGGGAGGGAGGAGAGATAAATAATGCTAATGATATTTGAAAAGCCATGGGGAAATCACATTATTTTATGTTTATTTAAAATGCAATATGTAAATGTATGTACACACACACACACACACACACACACACACACACACACACACAAATAAATGAATTAAGCTACTTGTGGTGATAACATTCTTCCCAAAAGCCATAGTCTCTCTAACAAAATCCCTTATGGATACAAATCTCCCTTCCAGTTTTTAGTTAGGGGAGTTCAAGAGACTCCCAAAAACAATATAGGCAATCATTATCCCTAGTTCTTCCCAGAACACAGCTGTATGGCCTGTGAACCACAATGCCAAGCATGGCAAAATATCTCCAAGGTTATAATAGCACATCTTGGGGGCACATCCAGAAGTGTCTAATAAGAATTAAGACCTGCTCAATAGGAAGGAGTTCATGTCTGGTACTGTAAATCTAGCCTCTATGACTGGTGAGGTCATACACCTGGATGTCATGTCCAAAACCAGTATAATCTTTAACTGCATTCTAAACACTCATCCTTATACCCACAGATAAATGTAGCTCTCACCCTTCATCAGAGAAGTGTTTTTTGGAAGCAGACAGATGCTAGTATGGAAATTCACAACTGGTCACAATTGACCATGCTCAAACACGAATGATGCTGCTACAAAACAACCCTTCCTCCTAAGTTTCAGGATGCAATCACGGTTGGAGAGAAAGACTGTAAAAGCTTAGAGGACCTGGATGCTGGTTAGAGACAGCATCTTGTGTGTATCATACAGAAAGTACCCTCACAAAATTTCAACAATATGTTTGCTGAATGATGGGCAATTTTTATGGACATGTAAAGGGATTCCTATGATTTGGTCTTTGAGAAATTTATTTAAAAAGCTTTTATTATAGATGTTTTTCACTTCTAGAAATTCCTAGGTATTTTTTTTAAAAGCTATTCTGCAAGGATTCTCTTTCCCTCTGATTTCATTTTTGGCCAGTACCATATTGGTATTCAAAAATACTTCTGATTTGTGTACATTGATTTTGTGTCTTGCTACTTGCCTATGGTATTTATCAGACCTCGGAGTTTTCTGGGGAGTAATTAGGATTTTTTTTAAAGTATAGAATCATGTCATTTTCAAACAGAAATATCTTGACCTTTTCTTTTTTTATATTCCTTTTCTTTTTCTCTCTTATCTTATTATTTTAGCTAAGACTTTGAACACTGTATTCAGAGTGATGGGAATGAAAAACCTTGCCTTGTTCTCAGTTTTAGAGAAAATGATTTTCCCCACTTTTGTACAATGTTAGCTATATATTTGTCTTATACAGTCTTCATTATGCTGAGACAGGTTCCTTCTATTACTAGTTTCTTCAAGGTTTTGATCAGCAAGAGAGAGTAAATTTTGTTAAAGGCCTTTTCTGCATCTATTGAGATATCATGTGATTTCTGTGTGTGTGTGTGTGTGTGTGTGTGTGTGTGTGTGTAGAAATGAGACTGTGAGAGGATGAGATGTTAAGGTGGAGAAAGGAAAGAGAGTAATTGAAAACATGCTAAGAAAGTAGAAGGGGGTATGAAATGGGGGGAGGTAGGAGTCTAGTAGGAGGGGGAGGGAGAAGCAAGTGAGGATGGGCAACGAAGAATTTACATGCCATTTACAAACAATTTTTTAAAAGTTCTGCCCTTGTGATTCACTATAGGCTTCAGGGAACTGCTGATGATCCTAGAAGCTGCAGTTCACTTAACTGAGTAAGGACTACTTACCCAGGGCTGTAAATATATAGTGCAGAACCTACGAGTGCTTGTTGGCTCCTTGGCCTGGCTCTACGCAGGATGCAGCCAAGCCTTTAGGACATAGTTTTCAAAATCAGATCAACATCTTCCCGAGGCATAGCAATCATATAATCTGTCTGAAGAATTATGTTACTGTGAAAAGTGACGTCTTAAACCCCATAAATTTGTTATGTTAGAATGAGCCATTTTTGATATCCTTTACAAGCTAAAAAGTACTCAGGCCCGTTGACAAAGCAGAGAAATGGTGTCAAAAATAATTTTAAAACCTTTTGACCTATAAGGTTTAAAAGAATTAGGCACAGATTCTTTGCTTTAAGCCTCTTGGTGACAAGAAATATGGTACTCTGCCAGACGGAGTGACTGACAGCGGCGTTTGTAGTTTCAGCTGTTAATACAGTATGCTTCTTGTATATTCTGAGGGGGTAAATATAGAAGACTATTTGTCACCTGGGCTGATGGGCTACTCATAAGTGAGACAATATGGTTAGGAGCCCAAAGCACAAATGAAAAGTCAAAAACTTGGTGTTCTTTACAGTACAACATGCAGGATTTAGCATCTGTTCTTTCTCCTACCTCAGTAGACATTGCCTAGTTTTAAAGTAAGCACATGACCCCCTTCTAATAATCTTTTCCAGTTACAGTTATTTGTCACATGAATGCATCAATTAAGTGTACCACAAAACTGATTAGAACGAAGGACTTATTTTAGAAGCTGCATTTATTTTTAAATATCATGATTCAAGTATCTTAAAATTTTTTCCACTCATAAGACCTATGACTAATGACATGTTTCTCCACCCAAATAAAGCTTGTTTTCAGAACCTAATTAGCGCTCAGGCTTGTTGTATGCACTCAAGCTAAGAACAGTGGTGGTTCTGAAAACTCTTCCTTGGTCAATAGCTCTTTAATAATATTGATTTCTCTTTGTACAACATTTTGAATTTGCTAAAGTGTTACAAGTGGTATAACATCATTTCAAAATGATATCGTGAATGGCTCAGTAATTAATATTTTCAAAGAATCGTGCCATTTGAGATGAAAAGATTATTAAGGTGATATTACCGAGTCTTTGGATTTAGAAAAGAAAATTTGCTTCGGGAAGCACATTATCAGCTTTGAAGTCAAGAAGCAAAATGGGCACTTTCAGCATGCTATTCTTATCTTTATTTGCTGATGAAGAAAGAAACCAGAGATTCTCAAAACGTTAAATGCAAAGCAGCGTTCAGGTTCACATTACACAATCTTTACAAAAATAAAATGAAAACCAACAAAGAACTCTAGACATAAAAGGATGGGAACCAAACAGAGACAATGGCGTTTACGGCATTTTATTTTAGAGCTTTAAAAATATTTCTGTTCTCAACCAAACAAAGCACATGAAGTTGATCTGTTTGCATCTGTGCAATTAGCACCGTATTATGTTCAAGAACATGAAAGTCTGTCGCTGGTGTTCGATAACTGGAGCTTCATGCCATAGATGAGTGTTGGGTCACAATGGACACAGCTTCTTTTTGAGTAGCTTGTTCTGCCAATGTCTATATGTGAAGACAGTTTATGTAAAATTAGAGGGAACATACTCAGTTCTAATTTTTTTTTTTTTTTTTTTACATTTTGGTTAGGTTTAAAGATCTGTTTAGAGGCAAGAATACTGCCATCTTTTTTATTTTTGGTATTTTTATTGTGACATATTTGCTTTTTATATTTATTTATTAATTTATATAGCATGTGCATTCATATGTTTGCTCACACACATGTACACATACCACATGCACATGTGGAAGTCAAAAGGCAGCTTTCTCTCTCCTTTCACCATGTAGGTTCTGGATATTAAACTTAGATATTCAGGGTTGGTGGCCAGTGCCTTCCCCCACTGAGTCATCTCCGTGGCCCTCGACTGAGCTGTTTGTTACTTACCTCTACCTTCACTGACTCTAAACTTCATAAGTAAGTGATAATTCTAAAATAAGCATCATGTATCTTAGAACTCTGTTTCCAGAATGCATACTAACCTGGGTAAGGATTCCTGAATTGTAATTTATCCTTTTGTATAAATTATTTTCATAGCCTAAAACAGTTCTTTTATATTTGTATCCGCAGGCATAGCACCATCATTTAGGTGGAAACAATTGAATATTTTATCACTCGAACATTATTTTCGTTTCTCCATCTTCAGAAGAATGTTTGATTACTTTACAAGTCTAAACTGGAAGGTTGATATGAAATACACTCTCCATTTTGCTGAAATTTGAAACTAGAGGCTGTGTACTAAAAGGATTTCAAATGATTGAGAGCAAGTCAGCAGAACTCATACAACTCAGATATTGCTTAATTTTTTGTTTTCTGGAAGGAATCATTGATTAAATTTTTTTCATTTAATTAATTAATTAGTGATTGAAAGCATTTTTAGTATTTTGTCTGCTTTCCCGGTTTTATGAATGAAGCCTAGAGATGTGTGGGGGAGGGGTATCATGGTGGAAGTAACAGTGTGGTGAGTGGGGCTCCAGCACTATGCTGTATGTTCTGGGCTGCATGACCCACTCATGGACTAGGACTCTTCAACCCACTCTGTGGTCAAGATTTCTTTACTCATGTCATGATGACATTATGTGTTGGTTAGAGATATAACTTTTATATATTATTAAACAACAAAAATAAAGGAAATTAATTGAAAGATCACAAATTACAGTTCTTGTACACACATGACAATGTAGACAATAAGGGAGCCACCTTTTGTTATTGCTGTTGACAGTTATGGTTTAAAAGAGTGCAGGGGTATGGGAAATTACAGACTGGGCCCATTCTTTAGTCTTTAAGAAGAGTATAGTGGGAAACCATTTTCATTCATAGGGGATGTCTTTTATGATGATAGAAGTGAATGGTGCTTTGTATTAATATGGAACTCATTGTATTGACAACCCAAATGTGTGTAAACATAATTTACTTCAATGGTTTCTAAAAATATGATACAATTCTTCTGAAAACAATGTTGACCATACTGTTGTGTCTGGGGTGAAAGCACATATATAGGCTACCTTTTCCAACTTAGTTACTCAGGAATCTAAGAAATGGAGTCCTAAGCCATCTATATGAGACATAAATTGAAGCCTGGCACCTAACTTGGTAAGGCATGTTGCAGCTGTTGTTGTTGCCTCTTGAAAATATATACAGGTCTCATTGGCTTTCTCTTGGCTTTGTCTGCTTATTTGTGGTTTGAAAGAGATGTGTCAACTATGAAAATATTATGAAATTAAAATCAAATTTACACAGATGTAAATGCTTACACTTTTGTATCAGTGGAATTTTAAAAAATGTGTGTTTTTAAATTTAGTTTGTGTATGATGTGTGTGTGACTGCTGGCATGTGTGTAGCACAGTGTATCCGTTGAGATCAGAGCACAACTTTTGGAAGTCTGTTCTCTTATTTTGCCTTATTAAGGAAGACTTCCTCTTTTTTTCTGCTGCTGAACTACTTACTCCAGGATATCTGGCCTATGAACTTCTGGGGAATTTTCATGTCTCTGTTTCCCATTTTGCTGTAGGAGTGCTGGGATTACACATGTGGGCAGCACAGGTAGCTTTTCACATAGGTTATGGGGATGAAGTTAGATCTTCAAGTTTGGACAGTTCATGTTTTTACCCAATGAGCCACCTCTATAGCCCAAACAATTGCAATTTTAGTACATTATTTTAAAAATTATTATTAGATAGTACTGTATATTAGAATTTGTAGTTGTTACGATTGAATATGGAATTCCCCCCATAGGCTCTGATGTTGAAACTTAGAGCTCTAGCTTTCTTTACTATTTTGGGAGATACTGGTACCTTTGGGAGACATGGTTTGCCTGAAAAAGCCAGTCTCTGGGCTTGTCTTTGATCTATACTTTGTCTTGGACAGTTTCTTATTATCTCTGCTTCCTAGGTGCTCTGAGGCTAGCACTTGGTTCTAACACAGCAATCTTCATCACTTGATGCTCAGTCTTACCCCTCCATCACTTGATGCTCAGCCTTACTCCTTCATCACTTCATACTCAGCCTTACATCAGGCTCACAACAATGGAGCAAGAGAACCATGGACTGATAGCTCTGAAACCAAGAGGCAAATGAAATAATTTCTCCTATAGGCCCATTTCTATAAGATATATTGTCACAGCAAGGAAAAATATGATTAAGACAGTAGTAGGTCAAGAGTCCTAGTTTCTAGTTCATTCTGTTCCCTAAGTTCCAGTATTAAGTATATTTTTTAACATTGACAAAACCAAAAGGTCCAGCATCTGAAGGAATGTAGGAGTCAGCATACAAAATGCTTACAAGAATATAAAAAATAATTGGGAATAAAAGGCTAGCAAATGGTCTGAGCCTCTATTTATTGAGGCCACTGGTAATATCAGCATACAGAATTATGAACATTTTTATTGATCACAAGAAATAACAATTTTCAGTTGAGTTTTGAAATATGGTTATATGAAGTTTTTCCATGTACAACATTTCTGTTATGAACCTCAGAATTATTTTGAAAAAGCACAACATATTTCAATTAATGGATTGCTATTTAAATTATCATAGTTATTATTTTTCATGTAAAATATGAACCCCAAAGAACAGATTCATTTTTATATTTAATAGGAGCCTATAGTGTTAATGAACTAAGTAAAGCAAATCAAAGGCAGGACCTAAATGGATTTTAATTAAAGCAAGTAATTATTGTTTTTGATAAGTACAATTAAATGTGATAACATGTCAATTTACTGAAGTGGTCTGCTGTATTAGAAACTAGTAAATGGATCCACATTCATGTAATTATGTTGGCTTCCACAGATTCTCAAAGTTAGAATTAAGACTGATCTGTTGGCAGCTGAGAAATTCTGGGCATGTGGGAGGCATGGTATCCAGTTGTGAGTCCACTGTTGAGCTAACAACCTCTGATAGTTAATTCCAAACTCAGGATCACACAGAAGAACCTGATTAAACTCTGTGGGACACTAAATAAAACCAAACCTAGTAAACAGGGGAAAGAGTTATGGGGGTGGCGTGATTGGTAGGGGTGGGAGGGAAGAGGGAGAGAGTGGGAATAAGAGGCATCAAAATATGCAGAGTACATGTATGAAATTTTATGAAAGAACAAAATTTATTAATAAAAAATAAATGTATCACAGTTAACTGAGTGTGACTGTGAGACAAACCTTTACTTACAGCATGGAGAATAACAACCCAATAGCCTGCTCACCAGCAAGTTGGTTGGCATTGACTGGTTTTAAAGGATTTCTGTCCTGTGTGGTATGTTGTACACATCACTATCGCATCTCAGATACAGTGTGGGGCCTTATCAAGCATTGGTGAAGCATCCTCATACAGAAGCAATGTGAAAATTACCTAAATAAGCCTAAATTTAAACCTCAAAGACAACACTCTCAAGTGGGAAGTTTTGTTACCCACTGCACTTGAGTACAGAGCACATGAAGCCAAAGACAAGTTAAATAATTCTTCATAGGTCCCAGAGTTGTATCCAAAGCCAGGTTTGGATGACAATGTCCTTTTGTTTCTGGCAGGTCATACAGTTGCTGAAGTCCTCTCTTTTCTGTAAATTCAGTGAAGGATGCTTCATAGGCTCTTCTCCAAGCTCATTCAGTAGTCACATTCACAGTAAGGTTCCTTGGGCGCTGCTTGGGCTAATGTAGTCTATGGGAAATGAAATAATTTCATAACAATACAATGTTTTAAAAATCCTCCTTGAATTTTGGAAGTGTGAGAACAGCCACTGCAGCTGTGAGTGACTAAAATACCTCACTGTGTGGTTTCTGTTTGTCTTTGCTCAACTGAAGAGAAACAGGGCCAGCTGGGTACAGCACAGAGAGCTTCAGAGTTTTCTAAATTTAATCTACCAATACTGAGAGGTTACTTTGTGCTGGCCAGTGTATTAGATGCTACACATTCATTTTTTTTTAAAAAAGCAATGTCACCACTAACTCTTGTTTTTCTCCTTTAAAAAAAAATCGCCTCATTCCATGCCCCCAACACCACATCAGTTTGCTCACCCTTTCTCTGCTAAATTGGGGAGAAATCTACTTCTGAGCAACTCTATTTGTTGAATGAGAGGCAGTGTCATTGCATTTTGAAGCGGGTTCTTTTGACTTCAACTGTGCTTACGTATCTGTGTGCCAGGCATGCCATCAGGCTCTTGGGGATAATAAGGCATGCTCTTGGGCGCCTCTTAGCTGTTTTAAATCACTGCATTTCTTAGCTCGCCTCTCAGTCTGCATGTCAATAAAAGCCTTGTCTTTTGGTAGCAGAGTGTTCTTTTCTATAAGTAGAGTGCAGCAGCCAGCTAGGGCATCTGGCAGAAAGTCATTTGGGGGCAGACACATCACAAGAACAATAATTTCATACGTTTCCCATCTCCAGATTTATGCCTTTTCTTTTCTTCTCTCTTCTATCCACTTACTCTTTCATATTTTCATTCTTCAGACACTATGGTTGGCTGGCAGCAATGAATAAGAAGCAGTCTTAGCTAATGAGGAGCTCACCATCTGATGGGAAGACCCACATGCCATCCATATTCCTAGCATTACTCTTAGAAGTAAATTGGAGGGCTTCCTGCTCTGTGGCCTGTGCACTTTAGAAAGCCTCATCTGGTCGCTCACATGGTTGTACCCCTTCCCTTGAGGTGGAGAAGTGGAGAGCTAAGGGATAATAGCATCCCCCTCAAGGAATTACATTCTTGGCAGCTCTGTCATCTGGACCATGGCAAGAGTGCACATATCTGTGCAAAAGGATGGCCCAGGGGTAGCTGTGTATACAGTCAGTGAGTGGAGATTGGACAGTGTTAGGATGTCCACGTGTGCATGAAGGAAGCTATTGTGATGATGAACAAAGTGTGGAGAAGGATAGTTCATTTAGAAATGGAGGGGACACAGTCTTGGAGCTAAGGGAGGAAATTTCTAATTCAGATAGTTTGGGCTCAGAAGTATGAGCTTAGGAATTTGAACTCTGAACCCATGTATCTAGAAGATATCTTTTTTAAAGTAGACAGAGTTTATAACATGTAGCAGTTTGGCAGCTTGATTTATAACTTAAATGTTTAAGTATATTAGATGGGCTTTCCATTTTCATGATTGCCCTAAGCCTTGCAAAAGCTGTGGGAAAGCTGCCCTTGGACTTGTGTTCTGAGTCTTCCAGCCTGGCTCAGCTAGGTAGCATTGGAGCTAGGTGTTGATAGACATCTTGGACTCCTTTAGTCAAGATGGGTGGGTGGATAGAACAGAGAGGTGTCAGGTTAGGGCAGGGCTCAAGACAGACAAGCCTTTACTATATGAACCAAGGCAGAGGAGCTACAAACTTGCACGGGCCATATTTGAGCCTTAAATACAAGTAAAGCAGAACTTACTAGAAGGTTGGTGAAGTATAGCCTTTAGATTTTCTAACATGGAGAGTCTATCCTGAGTTTTCTGGGTTGCTGAGAATCAAATAAGATTATCTATCTATCTATCTATCTATCTATCTATCTATCTATCTATCTATCTATCTATCTATCTATCATCTATCTATCTATCTATCTATCTATCTATCTATCTATCTATCTATCTATTTATCTATCTCTATTACTTATCTATCATGTATGACATATCTGCTAATTTTTACCATATATCTGTCTTTGGGTTGAGAGAGGCTTGGATTTTTCAACAGTGGTTCATGTACTTGTAAGATCCCAGCAATCTTGGGATCAAGGATAGTTCAAGAGTCTCCTCATTACTTGTTATTCATGAGGAGAATGAGTTTCTGATGCTGATCACAGTAAAGTGACAGTATCGGGAGCTGAGTTTTTGGCTCTGCTACAGTGAGAGGCCATGCAAGCAGTAAGTGGCAGCAGATCACTGTGCATGATTTCTGCAGATGAAATCACTCATTTTCTTATTCTAGAAGAACAGCTGAGATTTATGAGTATAGGAAATAGAGTGCTTTCATGGTAAAATCATAGAGGATCATCGGGAACAACAGGGATTGAGGTTAGGCAGGGAGGAGAGAAACCAAGTAGGCAGTCTCAGAGGCTATGGAGGGCCAGGGCTTTGAGGAAGTCTGAATGAAGGGTATTTGGAGACTGAGCAGAGAGTGACTGGAGTTTAAGGATGTGGAGGTATCATGGCATGGTCACATTTTATAGTTTCAAGTTGTTACCACACCAAGCTTATTTATTCATTATTGATGGATATTGGATATGCTTATTACTAGTAGATAACATTGACATTTCACTTTCAGTGTCTTATGGTTCCTCGTTTAACTTTTAGTAGATGTGCTAGAATTAATGAGGGGTTTAAAATGGAAGACTGATTTAATTGTCTTTGCTAAAGACAAAAACCAGCCAATATAGACTTGTTTCTAATCTATAAAAAGGACATAATATCTATCTTCATGGCTATTGTGAGCTCAAATACATTTAAATTAAAAAAAAATCACCAAGTTCTAGACAAGACTTAAGTGACAAAGGTGCTTCACTACTACCTGTGCTGATTAGTGTTCCTCAACTCGACCTGATCTGAGACATTTTGGGAAGAAGAAACCTCTGTTGAGGAGTTGCTTCCATTACATAGGCCTTTAGGCATTTCTGTGGCCATTTTCTGAGTATTGATTGTTGTGGGAGGGGCCAGCATACTGTGTGCAGTGTCACTCTTGGTCAGGTGGTCCTGGGAGGTAGAAGGATGTGAGTCTCGGAACAAGCCAGGATACAGTGTACCTCCTTGGTTCTTGTTTCATCTTCTGCCTCCAGGTTCTTGCCTTGAGTTCCTCCTTGGTTTCCCCTTCATGACAGAGCATAACCTGAACACCAAGTAAAGTTGCTTAGGGTCATAATATTTTATCACAGGAGCAGGAGAGCAAACTAAGATACTACTAGGTGATACTGGAAATAGCATAGTTTTGGTGTTTTCTCCAAAAGGCAATTCTAGCACGCCTTGTCACATTTGCTCAAGTTTGTCAGTTAAGCAGTAGACTTATGTCTAAGCATTAACATTTGGGGCCAACCAGAGCTTTCCCCTGTTTGGAGAGAGGTATATAGAATTATCAGGGCAGAAGGAAACATTGAATTTTCACTATGTTAGACTATCAGTGAGTAACTTGTGTGAGAGACTTTTCCTTGGGACACATGACACACACGTGTAGAAGGATTCTTAAAAGTTCTTATTAATAAAATCAAACCTGAGGCGAGTTATTGGGGTCCATGCTGGTAGATCAGAGAGACAGAACAAGCCACAGCTATCTCACCTCACCGGATCCTCAGCTGGTCTTGTCTCCTCAGACTGGAGGCCTCTGAGTCCTCATCCGGAATGGGTCTCAGCTGAATTACTGCTCAAAAGCCTGAATGCTTAACCAGCCAAAATCTTCTAGTTTCTGGTCCTCACGCCTTATATATCTTTTTGCTTTCTACCACAACTCCCTGGGATTAAAGGCTGGCTTTCTGGGATTAAAGGCGTGTCACCATGCTTGGCTATTCCCAATGTGGCCTTGAACTCACAGAGATCCAGAGGGATTTCTATCTCTGGAATGCTAGGATTAAAGGTGTGAGTGCCACCATTTTCTAGCCTTTGTATCTAGTGGCTGTCTGTTCTCTGACCCCAGATAAATTTATTAGAGTACACAATATTTTGGGGAACACAATACCACCACACACACATGTCTACTCATACCAGGAGGGAAATCACAACAAACCAAAGGAACAGTTGCACCAAAGTCCAACTTGACGAAGCAGCAAGTTTTATTTTTTTATTGTAGTTAATCACAGGAGCATAGTTGAGGAGTTACTTACAGAAGCAAAGATGACATTCTGAAAAGCCCTCCCCAACATGGGGGATAATTCACAAAGATGCAGCCCTGGAGCTCTCTGCACAACTTACAGGCAGCTCCACTGTCTGGACGCTGGGCTGCTTAGTCTCCTTCCCTAGCAGTTATTTACTGCTTCTGTAACATTGGGGGGGGGGGCCTTAAAAACCTTGCAGCTCTCAGCTCTCCCTGACAGGTGACATCTGCTTGTCTCTGTACTCAAATGAGTTCCCCGTTGGCCCTGGAGGGAATGTTTCATTATGAGAAACCTTCCATAGAACAGTACTCATTAGATGTTGTAGCTTGGAGTACTTGCAACATATTGCTGAGTATGGATGTGTTCCCATTTTAGAGATGAACACACAGAAGCAAAGAGATTAAAACAGCTAAGAACTCCTTGAAGGGAAAACATGTTGGGAACTTTGACACCAGGTGGAGCTGCAGAATCTATGAAGGACTTTGGTGATAAACAAATTTATCCATTGTCTTATGTTGAGCTCATATTAACAGATGAGCCATGTGTTAACTGCAGAGTGGAATTACAATCCTACATTAATTGTTTAATACCTGTGTGATCTTGGACAGCTCATTTACCCCCGCACCTGGATTTCCTTACCTATAGGAAGAGGTCATACTATCTCCTCCAAGAGCTGATGGGAGAACAACACAGAGCAGTTATAATAGACAAAGATGTGGTAGTACTCAACTTTTAAAATTATTATTATATTTTTCATTATCTAAAACAATATTTAAATTTAAATATATTTTGATCATATTCTTCCCCTTTCCCAAGTCCTTCCAGATCCTCTTTTCCTCTCTATCCACCCAACTTTAAGTTCTCTCTTGAAACACTAAAAAAAAGTATGTGTAACTATAACTCCCCCAAACCAAGAAAACAATAAAACAATTCTGAAACAGAAAATAAACCCCATCAAGATGTAACCAAATAAAAGCACACACACACAAACTGTGGAGTCCATTATATGTGGTCCATGAATATGAAGCCTGCCCTGGAGTGAATGATATACCCAGTGTCACTCCATTGGGAAAAACTGATTTTCCCTCTTCCAGCATGCATAAATGACAGTTCAGTTGTTAACCTTTACCATAGGGGCTATATATCCATTCATTCCTTTAAAAATATAGCAAAATGAAATATAATACGATAAAATATAAGCTATCACACTGAAGTTGGACAGGACAAATGAACAGAGAGGAAGGAGCCCAAGAGAAGGCACAAGAATCAGAGACCCCCTCATTCTCACACTCAGTATTCCGATAAAACCACTAATCTGCAGCCATAACATATATGCTGAGGACCTGTGGACATGTGCAGGGCCTGTGTGTGCTGCTTTGGTATCTGTGTAGCTAGAGTTTTCCTGCCTTGTCCACAGTCAGGACAAATCTTTGTCACCCGCCAGTCCCACAGTCGCTCAGACCCAACCAAGTAAACACAGAGACTTATATTGCTTTACAAACTGTATGGCCGTGGCAGGCTTCTTGCTAACTGTTCTTATAGCTTAAATTAATCCATTTCCACAAATCTATACCCTGCCACGCGGCTTGTGGCTTACCAGCATCTTTTCATGCTGCTTGTCAGGGTGGCGGCTGGCAGTGACTCCTTCTGCCTTCCTGTTCTTTTTTTTTCTCCTCTCTGTTAGTCCCGCCTATACTTCCTGCCTAGCCACTGGCCAGTCAGTGTTTTATTTATTGACCAATCAGAGAAATTTGACATACAGACCATGCCACAGCACAGCCAAGTGCAGACCATCTCAGACACCTGCACTCAGGCCTGTGGTCCTAATCATCCGCTATGCAGACCTGCTGGGTAAAGCCACGAGGAACCCAAGAACAGGCTCCCACAGAACATACAGAACATTCCACAGCATATCTATGAGTTCTTATGAGCTTTGCCCATGTTGATTTAGAGGGCTTTGTTTTCTTGGTATCCTTCTTTCTCTCTGGCTCTTACAATCTTCCTGCTTTCACTTCCATGGGGTTCCCTGAGCTCTAGGGGGTAGGGATTTGATGGAGACATCCCATTTAGGGGTGAGTATTTCATAACTCTCTATGTAATGTCTGGCTGTGGGTCTCTGTGTTTGTTCCCATCTGCTGCAGGTGGAAGCTTCTCTGACGATGGCTGAACAAGGCATTGATCTATGAGTGTAGCGGAATGTCATTAGGAGTCATTTTATAAGGTAGTGCTCAGCTTTTTAACTTGCAAGTTCAGTTTGGTAAAGAACAGTGATGGCTTGTAATCAAGGTCAACAGGAATTCAATGAATTGACAGACAGATACAGCAACTGATTGTAGTGAGATCATGCAAACACAGCCTGTCACCACCACCTTCCTCTGCTGTTCTGTTACTACATCTCAATGCTAAGGAGATTTTTATTGTTTTTATATCACACAGTCTTTTGAAATTGTGAATGTACTCTTCCACAGAATGCCTCAACCCCTCAGAGAGACACAGCAGTTGTTTTAGCAAAAGGCAAACAACACATTTCACTGGTTGGAAGTAAAACAAACACAAAAATCCCTGCTCATGGTGATGAATGGAGCACCACGTGGCTACCTACAGTCAACTCATTGTTTAATATTAATAGTAAGCTTAGGTATGTAAAGCAAGGCTTCCTATATTCCTACATGAATGCATTAGAATCTGACATAAGTGAATCTTGAAAGGAGAGGAATTTGGTTCATTTTCCATAAGCACCCAGAAATTCAGCTGCTTATGTAAGGCTTATCTCAACTGCCTAACCATAGTTAAGTCTTCAGACCTCAGCAGAGCAGGCTTGTGCTTGAGGTTGTCGGCATTTGTGCAGCTAACTCAGATGCAAATATTGAGAAACGAGCCTTTTGCAGGCATGCTCTATCATTTCCAGATCTAATTATTATTGTGAGGTTAAAAATGGTTAGTATTGTGAGGTTAAAAATGGCCCAAGGCAGAATTCTTCACCCAATTTAAGAACTAAGAGTCAGTAATGTCCTAGTAGTTGTCTCCCTCCACAATGATGATGAATCATCACCCTGGGATTTATGATTGAGGAATACCCAATTTTTTTTTTTAAATGTGTTAGTTGTACATGTAAACTTAACAAGCACCAGGCACTGGGGAAGGGAAGTTAGCAAGTTAGAAAATGACTCTTGGATTAAAATGATACAGATTTACAGATTTGCTCTGATCATTTTCTAAATGTGGTTTCCTTGCACAGCTTGCTCCAAAAGTGCAAATGCTTGGGAAGGGCTTTTCAAGAAGAGAAAGACATCACACTGAGATGAGTTTATTTATTCCAAAGAGGAGTGATGTTGGTAGGTTTGTTAGAAACTATTAGGGAGACATGGAGGGTCTTCAGTCTTTTAAGAGGCCTACTGATTGGCTGTGTTAAATACCTCCATTCAGTCCTACACTAGAGAAGATACCAAATAAAGATTAATACTCATGAATACCTGGGGAAAAGATGGCCCTTTATGGTTAAGTTAAAGGCAAATCATGAATAAAAGGCAAATTCTAATGATTTTAAAAGTATTTTTGAGCAGGAAATTACATTTAATTAGACAGAGGTACCACCTTCATTTAATAAGCAGTAGAGTCCCCAAAAGTGTGAATACAGAAGGCCTAGACATGTCTCAATTTGTGCAAAAGAAACAGAGGACTGCTGGTCTGAGAAAGAGACATCCTCCATACATGGACTACACGTGGAAAAAAACTTTACTGATTGTTTATGTGCACTATGGCTAAAAGCATCTGAACTTCTGTAGCTACAAAAATAAACCATGATTGTGCATCAGGGGAGTGTATGATTCTTTGAGCATTCTAATTAGCAGTAGGCTGAAAGTCTGTGGTTGATTCATATTTGCAATTTCATTTCATCTTTTGTATGTTTCCATTTCTCTCTTCAGATTTGTATACAGCATGTAAATAGCTTGCCTTTGTTTATGTTATTCAGTAACTTTTTCTTCCTGAAGTAGGAAAATATAGGAAGGTCCTTTGTTTTGGAATGTCTTCAACACACTGAGTATTTACGATCAGGAAGAAGAAAGGATGGAATAGTAGCTTTAGTGTATTATGTCATAAAGCTGAAAAATTCATTAAATGCATTCTTAATGACAATGACGTGTGATATACAAAGATGTCTTCAATTTTCTTGGTACTTTGATTCATTCAGGTCTTTGTTTAAAATATTTCCTGTACCTGCTCATGATCTACTTATTCTATGTCTTTAGGGGAGCCATTTAGCAACAATAGTCAAAGGGCTATTATTCTTCTAATCAGTGTGTTTGATTATCATAGAATTAGTCCTATATTCTCAGAGACTGTTGCTCTTTGGGCTGAAAAATGGAAATGCTCATGATGATTTGGGTCAGCTTTGTTGCTTAGAACATACTAGCTATGTGGTTGAAGGTCAGTTGATGACTGTTCCATGATTACAAGTTAGATCCTTGATCTAGTTATGTCTTGTGCTATTAACCCTAATACCTTTACCTTTTGACTTGTCAAAAGTAGGGAGGAAGATTAAAGACCCAAGCTAGCCAGATGGCTCAGTGGAAAAGGCATGTGCCTTTAAGTCTGAAAACCCAAGAAAGTGTCCATTTGACCTCTACACCCATGCTTGGTCATGAGTGTTGATCCTTCCTCCCAAATTTAAAAAAAAAATACATGTAAAAAATGAAAGGCCTGACAGACTCCATCTGCTCCAGTTGGATCAAGAGGTGGGTCACTGTTCTCCCAGATGTTTATCCCAGCCTCTAGGCCTTAGGCCCAGGGACACAACCCATGCCCCTACACCCCCACCCACTGTAGTCCCAGCTGCAGGCCAGCAGGCAAGACTCCTGTAGGCAGGCCTCACCACCACCATCCTCCATCAGACCCCGTAATCTACAAGCCCCACTCTGTTTCCCAAATCCACTCATGCCCCGAGACCACAGCTGCTCCCTGAGACAGAGACTCTGCCAGCTCCATTTGGACCAAGAGCTCCCTGAGACACAAACATCATCAGAGCCTACTGAACCAATAGTGGCTCCCTGAGACACAGATACTGCCTGCACCAGTTAGAGGAAGAGATGCATAGATGCCAGTGCAAGAATACATTCAACAACATAAAGAGCAACATGGCACCACCAGAACCTAGTGTTTCTACTAAAGCAAGACCTGAACATCACAACGTAGAAGAAATAGAAGAAAATGACCTTAGAAATGACTTTATGAAAATGATAGAGACCTTTAAAGAGGAAATGAAATATTCCCTTAAAGAAATTGAGGAAAAGACAAACAAAAAATTGGAAGAAATCAATAAATCCCTTAAAGAAAGTCAAGAAAACCAAGAAAAAGCAATCAAACAGGTGAAGGAAACAGTTCAAGACTTGAAAATTGAAATAGAGGCAATAAAGAAGACACAAACCAAGGGAATGCTAGAAATGGAAAATCTGAGTAAATGAACAGGAACTACACATGCAAGCATAACCAATAAAATGCAAGAAGAGAGGATCTCCGGCATTGAAGATATGATAGAGGAAATAGATTTGTCAGTAAAAAAAAACATTAAAGCCAACAAAGTCATAACACAAAATGTCCAGGAAATCTGGGACACCATGAAAATACCAAACCTAAGAATAATTGGGATAGAAGAAGGAGAAGAATAGCATCTCAAAGGCACAGAAAATATATCCAACAAGATCATAGAAGAAAACTTTCCCAACCTAAAGAAGAAAATGCTTATGAAGGTACAAGAAGCTTACAGAACACCAAATAGACTGGACCCTCAAAAAAGTCCCCTCACCACATAATAATCAAAACACTAAACATACAGAATAAAGAAAGAGTATTAAGAATAGCAAAGGCCAAGTGACTTATAAAGGCAGACCCACCAGAATAACACTGGACTTCTTAATGGAGACTCTGAAAGCCAGTAGGTCCTGGAGAGATGTTATGCAGACACTAAGAGACCACAGATGCCAGCCCAGACTATAATACCCAGCAAAACTCTCCATCACCATAGATGGAGTAAACAAGATATTCCACGACAAAACCAGATTTAAATAATACCTATGCACAAATCCAGCCCTACAGAAAGCACTAGAATGGAAAAATCCAACCTAAGGAAGTTAGATGCATCCACAAAAACACAGGCAATAAATAATCCCACACCAACAAATCCCAAAGAAGGGAAATACACACACACACACACACACACACACACACACACACACACACACACACTATCAACAAAAAATAACAGGAATTAACAATTCACTGGTCATTAAGATCTCTTAATATCAATGAACTCAATTTGCCTATAAAAAGACATAGGCTAATAGAATGGATATGAGAACAGGGTCCATCCTTCTGCTGCATAGAAGAAGCATACCTCAACTTCAAAGACAAACACTACCTCAGAGTAAAGCATTGCGAAAAGATTTTCTAATCACATGAACTTAAGAAGCAAGCTGGTGTAGTTATCCTAATATCTAGCAAAATAGACTTCAAACTAAAATTAATCAAAAGAGATGGAGAAGGATGGGGATGAGAACATGAGGGAACGAGATGGTCAAGTTGGGGGAGGGATGGAGTGGGAGGGCAATGAAACAGATATTTTGATAGAGGAAGACATTATGGGATAAGGGGTACTAGGGAAATTCCCAGGAATCCAAAAGGATGACCCCAGATTAGAATATTAGCAACAGTGGAGAGGGTGCCTGAACTTGCCTACTCTGGTAATCAGATTGGTGAAAATACCCTGTTATCATAGAGCCTTCATCCAGTGCCTGGTGGAAGCAGATGCAGAGATCCACAACCAAGCACCAGGTGGAGCTCCGGGAGTCCAGTCGAAGAGAGGGAAGAGAGATTATATGAGCAAGGTGGGGCGGGGGGGCTCAGGATCACAATGGGGAAGTCTACAGAGACAACTGAACCAAGCTCTTAGGAACTCACGAAATCTAGACTGACAACTGTGGAACCTGCATGGGACCGGACTAGGCCCTCTGCATAAGGGAGACAGTTGTGTAGCATGTTTTATTTGAGTGGCCCCTGGCAGTGTGATTGGGGTCTATCCCTGGTGCATGAGCTGGCTTTCTGAAGCCCATTACCTATGGTGGGACACCTTGCTCAGCCTTGATGTAGGAGATGAGGGGCTTAGTCCTGCCTCAACTGAATGTACCAGGCTTTGCTGACTCCCCATAGGAGGCATTAATGTTTTTGGAGAAGGGGATGGGAGATGGGTGGGTGGGTGGAGGCTGGAGAGGAGCAGGAAGTGGAATGAGAAGGGAATCTGTGGTTGGTATGTAAAATGAGTAAAAAAATATAATAGCAAAGAAGAAGAATATAAAAAGAATTGAAAAAAACCTAAGGAAAACAGAAAAAAATGAAAGGACTAATTAACAAATAATAAGTCAACAAAAATGTGGGAATGGAAACCCCACTAAAGCCTTTGGAAAGGACAATTATCTACTTAAAGGTAGGGCTTCAGGTCCTGAGAGCAGAGATGTCCTTTTCTTTTCTTTCTTTTTGTAAAATGACATCAAAATATTTCTAAATTCAAAATAAAAAGTGAATTTGATGATTCATTGCTTAAAAAATGAAAGAACAATCTAAAAGCACATACGAGTCTTCACAATCTGATTATCCTTACACAGGACAAGATAAATGTCAACTAAGTTAATATCTATAGTAGAAGAAACAGGATGAGGACTGTAAAAAGGAAAGGAGAGCAATAACACTTAGGTGATTAATTTTCTATTAATTAACTTTCTGGTATTTGGGTTAAACTACTTATTTTTTTTTGTTGCTGCGACAAAATGCCCAGCCCTGCCCCCAAAAAAAATTAAAGAAGAAAAGGCGAATGTTGACTGAGAGTTTGCAGGTACAGTCTGTCACAGTGAGGAAGTCTGGCATCAAGAGCATGAGGCAGCTGGTCACAGCATCTACAGTCAGTCAGTCAGTCAGTCAGTCAGTCAGTCAGTCTCTCTCTCTCTCTCTCTCTCTCTCTCTCTCTCTCTCTCTCTCTCTCTCTCTCTCTTACTCTGTCTGGGTCCCAACCCATGAAATAGTGCTACTTATATTAAAGGTGGATCTTCCAACTCAACTCACCTAATGTAGAAGCTCCCTCACAAACATGCCCAGAAGTTTGCAGCTTGGTGATTTTAGGATCTGCCAAACTAACAATATTAACTGTCACATAGGTTGGTAGGAAGAGCCTGTCATATCTTCTGGGCTTGTGAAGAGCCTAATATATATCTTTCTTATTGGAAATATCTCCTCTGGCATGACATTATTATCTTCTTTAATTTTAATATCTAACTCTTTGAGTACTTTGAGACAAAGATAATGTTTTGTTTTCTTGTTATGTACTAACATTAGTGAGCATAAAAGCAATAGCATAATCATCCTACAAATGATTGGCAGATTGGATCAAAGAAAGCATGGTCCTTATCTGCAAGGCTATTCATACAGATGCAAATAGAAGAATAATTGTTCTGTGTAATTGATATCAGCTTTATTATTTAAGCTGCAAGCAGTTAATAATTTAGAGACCGCCGTAGTTTTCAGATCAAATTTATTCAGTAATGTGTAGCAGTAATTATAATATTTAAAGGCATCAAGTACTGGGCTTTTCAACTTGGCATATGCTGAGTATCATCAAAATACAGGGCTGGGGAGATGGCTCAGTCAGTAAGTAAAGTGCTTGCCTTGAAAGTGCAAGGGCCTGAGTTTGATCCCCATTGCCCACATAGAGAAAGCCAAATGTGATGGCATGCACTTATTATCCCACCCCTGGGAAGGTAGAGACAGAGGGACCCTGGCCAGACAATCTAGTCCCCACAATGAATTCCTAGCCAGGGGATGGTCTTTCTCAAAGGAGAAGTAGACCTCACTTGAGAAATTACATCCTAGATTGTTCTCTCGTCTCCACATGCATGCACATATGTGTGCATCTGCACACACACATAAATATGCATACACACAATAAGATAAATTACATTATGAAATATCAGAGTTGAGCAGGCATTATAGACATTTTACCCTGGGGATTTTTAATATTTTTCACAAAGGAGTCTTCCTCTTTGCCTTAGAGACCTCTCCCTCTCAGTGCCATGAAGCCAAAGTTGCCGGCCTCGATGGAGACATTTTTATTTTTTTACAGAATGCCCAAACTAACAAGAACCCTGCTGCTGGGGGATGTCTTTCTGTACGCTGTGAATATATGTTGTCCCCATTGGTTAATAAATAAGACTGCATTGGCCTATGGCAAGGCAGCTTCGAGGTAGGCAGGAAAATCCAAGGAGAGAGGCAGGAAAGAAAAAGGCAGAGTCTGGAGAGACACCAGCACCTCCAGGAGAAGCAAGATGTGAAAATACCAGTAAGCCACGGCCATGTGGCAAACTTATAGATTAATAGAAATGGGTTAAGTTGTAAGAGCTAGCTAGTAAGAAGCCCAAGCCATAGGCCATATACAATTAATATTAAGCCCCTGAGTGATTATTTTATAAGCAACTGAGGGACCACAGGGCCAGGCATGGCTGGAGAAATGCAGACTGTGGGGCTGGGTGGGACCTGAAAAACTTCCGACTACATCCTGCAATAGTTTAGAGGAGTTTGCCATAAGGGCAACTGAACAAGCAAATTTCTTTCAGATTGAAACAAAAAGGGATAGGATTCCCACATGCAAACATGTGAAGGTCGTATTTTCAAGTGTTGAAAAAAGAGATTTTTTTTTTGAGGAAGGGCAACTTCAAGTTAAACAGGAATAATACTTTGAACAACTGTCTGCTATTAAATGCTAATAATATTAGTGTTTCTATTATTTTCAGCCATATATAATATAGGGAAAGACCTTTAAGGCGATGTGGATTGCTGTAACAGAAATGCAAGGTTTATTTTTAATTTTTGACCCATAGTCACAGTACTGTGCGGGAGATTCTGTCTAACAACAGACACTAGTTGTCGTTGTAAAAGCCCTTGTCTGGTTCCTTTTTCAAAATTTCAGGAAAGCCAGAGAACAGCTCGAGTTTGCTGAACACAATCTGGAATTGGTAATAGAAAGTAAAATAAATTGCACCTTTAAAAAGTAATTTACTATAGAAGTTTGCATGAAAAATTAAGGGGTAAAGTTACATGTCCATGAAAAATGAAGAACTGTTGTGTAAGTGCCCACAGAAGAGGTGTGGTCTTGAGGGAGTCCTATCCTGGGTGTCTTGGAAACATCACCAGGGAAAAGCAGGTCAGGTTCTGTGACCCCCAGTCTGCACCCGTGGAACTTAGAGAAGAGTAATGCAAAGAACATCTCATTTCAATCCATAAGCAGTGACTGCTAGCTTGTCATTTTCAATAAATAAATAAAGGCTGACTGGAGTCCTTATCACTAAATTCTTACTCACAATCTTTTCTCTCTGTATCCAGTTATTTCAGAATTATTGCAAAAGATAGCTTGTTCTTCCAACACACACACACACAGACACACACACACATACACACACACACACACACACACACACACACACACACACACACAGAGGCACACATGTACATGCACATGCACACACACAGAGACAAGGGTGGGGAGAGAGGAAGGAGGGAAAAGGAAGAAAAGAGAGGGAGAGGGGGATATGGTGTGAGTGAGAGAGAGAAAGAGACAGAGAGAGACAGAGACAGACAAAGAGAAACAGAGAGAGACAGAGAGGCACGCCTGTTTCCCTGCCTCTTTTTATCCTGTCTTCATTGGCTGGGGTGACTCCCAGTTGACTAGCCAGTTCCTGACTACTTGACATGAACGCTCCTGCTATATTACAGTCCAGTCTTTAGGCTCTGACCTGACCCACAAGTGTTCGGTTCCAGGTATTTGGAGTGGGTGGTGGCAGTAGTGGTGGTGGAGATGACCTTGTTTTATATTATCCATAGACAGTGGTGACAAGTGTATATGGAAGTCCTTTAAGCAAAATGTCAAGTGAAGGGTTTAAGTCTGTGTGAGATCCAGTAGAAAAACATGGAGATTAAAAGGCAAGCAGTTTTTGAGAAGCTAGCAGTGCTGGGAGGTGTACGTCATTTCATATTGAACACACTGGGGAGAGAGAATCTTTCCCAGAAGTTGAATGTTTCAGACTTTTATTAACTCCTCTTCAAATATTTTGTGGTGCAAGATACAGAAAATAAAAAAAAGCCACACAAATACAGTTATTTAAACACCTCTGCTACAAACGGCCGCTCATGCATTTTCATGCTTATGAAACTAAGCCTGTGACATCTGGTGTTGGTGAAATATTCCATTTGGGCCAAACTAGGTACCATGACAAAACTGCTAACAGATTTGGTCATTAAGTGCAGGTCAGGTTTCCTATTTTTGTTTGAACTGGGCCTGGAAAACTAAGGAGAGGGCAATGATTTGTTGAATTGCTGAATGTGTCCTATGGCAAGTATGTATGGCATTTTAAGTTGTAAACATAGATGATCATGTTGGTGCCACCCCTCAACAAATGAATTTCAGCTTAGGGACTGGAGTTCAAGTAATCACCATGTTGTGAATGCACCGAGCATTCTATACTTAATCACCTCCTAATAAAAACACAGTAAGTAGTAGGATTAATAGCCAGAGATGAAGAGGGTCCATTGCCAGCAAGTTTCACACTGCAAAATCACATACAATGCATTCCACTTTTCCCAAGAAACCTCAATCATCATTTATGGTATGAAATGATATGGACAGACAGCAGAGGTTGCTGAACTTTGAATATTAATTCAGTGATTTATATATGAAAGGAACCACGTCAAGCAAAATGTGAGTTTGCAAGCTTCATATTTTAATTTTTTCTTCCTCTCTAGGCTGATTCTGTTAAATATCTGTCCATCCCCTCTGTTAGAAAATATATGAACTCATAAATGATAAATACAAAATCTGTCCCTTGTAGGCACTGTTTACAAGAATAACCAGAGTTTTGAGATAGTCAAAAGCTTTCATCAGCCTCTGGGCTCTCAGAAGGCCTTATTTGTATAACATTGAATTTTGTCTTTCAAGTAGTTGTGATGCTTGAATAGAATGGGCTGACTTTAACAAAGCATGCACTGATAGAACTTAACTAAATTCCATCTGACTTCTGATTATACTCATTTCAGGAGGTACATGCTCATATGCCATCTAGTTTTAAGTTTGTTAAATGGATTAATGTGTGTTCACAAGTATGAAATTGTGCATGCTCCAACATTAATTGAAGATCTGGAAAATGATAGGCTAGTATATTTGGAATGAAAGATGGATGCAGAACAGTAGGACCACAACAAGAGGTGATGTTTGTTGAATATCATAGTTACTTTTCTTTGTTGCTGTGATAAAACACCATGACCAAAACCAATTTGAGACGGAAAGGGTTTGTTTCAGCCCAGAGTTCCAGGCAACAGTCCCTCACTGAAGGAACTCAGGGAAGGAACTCAAGGTGGAAACCTGGAGGCAGGAACTGAGGCAGAGGCCCTGGAGAAAGGCTGCTTACTGGTTTGCCTGTTCTGGTTGGCTCAGCCAGCTTTCTTATATACCCCAGGACCAACCTACCAAAGAATGGCAACACCCACAATGGGCTGGGCCTAACCACATCAATCACTGATTAAGAAAATGTCCCACAAACTTGCCTATAGGCCAATCTTTTTTTTTCCTTTTTTTTTTAATTAAGATTTTTTTAATTCATTTTACATACCAACCACAGATCTCCCTCTCTTCCCTCCTCCCGCCCCTGCAGCCTTCCCCCCAACCAAACACTCCATTCCCTCCTCTGAAATGTAAGGCCTCCCTTGGGGAGTCAGCAGAGCCTGCCTGGTATATTCAGTGAGGCAGGCCCAACCCCCCCTCCCCCAACACCAAGGCTGGGCAAGATGTCCCACCATAGGTAATGGGCTCTAAAAAAGCCAAATCATGCACCAGGAATGGGTCCTGATCCTACTGCCAGGGGGCCTCTTAAGCAGATAAGCTACATAACTGTCTCGCTTATGCAGAGGGCTGAGTCCAGTCCTGTGGAGGCTCCACAGCACCACCAGGCCAATCTTATGGAGGCATTTCCTCAGTTGAGTTCCCTCTTCCCAGATAACTCTAACTTGTATCTAATTGCCAATAAACTAGCCACGAAGTCTAATATTTTTTCATTTTAGAAAATTATGTCACATGTAACATCTATATCCTCTTTAGTGATCTCGAGAATTCAGTCTTATCTTCAATTTATAAATAACAAAGCCATAGCCTAGCAAAGTTAAACAATTTGTTCCCTTTTTACATCTCAGAACATTTACTTTAGTTAATATTTTAAGCTTCCTTCTTTCTGCCTCCTACACTTTCTTCTTCATTAAGCACCACTTGAACATAAACTTTAGGCCATTTCCATCTCTGTTTAACTCTGTACATACTTCAGCTCATAGAATAGCACCCAGCACACAAAAATATTAGTCAGTGCTGAATAAAAGAATAAACAAATGAGCAGCATCTGGGAGCTGTGAGGACCAGGCACACACTTCCTGTCTAGTTTAACTTGCATCACAAGACCTTAACTCTTAGCTGGGTAGACTAAAGATGCTGTATGTCCATTTCTTATCACTCCAGCCTTTACTGCTCTCCTTTTGCCCTCCGTACCCCTACCTCCACAGCTCAGCAACTTGTCCTTGCTCTGATGCTCCTGATTGGAAAGGATAAGTGTTTTTTAGGCTCACAGTTCCCAGTCCTCTCGGCTTTTGATGTCACGGGTTTACTTTAGGATGCTGCTTTCCCCTGAGGCATACGGTAATAGCCTCTTGCATGACGACAAGTAGAAACAGTAAAACCCAACTTTCATCTTGAGACTGTAGCATTTGCTTTTACCAGCCTTTTATGACACGACAAGAAGAAGGGTGGGCATCAAGAGTCACTCCGACCTCAGCGACATTTGGGAAGATCAAACCAAGGATTTTATCTCTTTATTAAATGAGATTACACATTAATTTTTTAACATTTATATTTGACAGACATAAATTGACTGGTGTGGTGGTTTGAAAGAAAATGGGTTGCATAGGGAATGGCACTATTAGGAGATGTGGCTTTGCTGGAGTGGATATGGCCTTGTTGGAGGAAGGGTGTCTCTGTGGGGGTGGGCTTTGAGCTCTTCTATGCTTAAGCTATGCCTAATGTCACCGTTCACTTCCTGTGGTCTGTGGATCAAGATGTGGAAATCTCAGCTCCTTCTCTGCCACTTTGTCTGCCTTCATGTCACCATGTCCTATCGTGATGATAGTGGACTAAACCTCTGAATCTGTAAGCCAGCTCCAATTAAATGTTTTCCTTTATGAGAGTTGCCATGGTCGTGGCATCTCTTCACATCAATAAAACACCAAGACAGAATGTTGGCACCAGGGACTGGGGTATTGCTGTGAGAGACCTGACCATGGTTTTGTTTGGAGAAATTTGGACTTTGGTATTTTAGGTTATGGAAACAGTGGAATGCTTAATGGGCCATACTAGTAGGAGCATAGAAGACAGTGGTACTGAGGGTGAGTTGAACTGTGGGGTCCTGGCTAAGAGGTTTCAGAAGAGAAGAATGTCACTATGTGGCCTAGAGATAGTCATGTCGTATTTTGGTGAAGAATGTGGCTGCTTTTTGCCCTTGTCCAAAGAGTTGGCTTGAAGTTAAAGTTGAGAGATTTGGATTAATTCCATTGGCAGAGAAAATCTCAAAACAGCCTAATATTGACTCTGTCATGTGGTGATTAGTGTTAACTCTAATGAAGATTTATAATGAAAAAGAGCAAGCTGAGCAAATAAAAATACAAAATGTACAGATTGATAAAAGGGTACCAAGAAGTGGAATGGAGTAAATCCTGTGTTCAAGGTCTCAGATTAAGAAATGGAATAAAGGGAGTGGTAACCTCAGGGGAAGACCACATCCAGTTAAGTTTCCAATTTTTGAAAAGGAATTAAAGAACAGCTTAGGTCTAGGCATGGTGGTACACACCTTTAATCCTAGCACTCAGGAGACAGAGGCAGGCAGATCTCTGTGTTTGAGGCCTGGTCTAACAGATTGAGAGTCAGGATAGTCAATATTAGTCAGTGAAGGAAACCACCAAAAACAGAAAGCTGGTGAAGATGTAACTGAAGAAGGGGGCCACATTCCAACCCCAGCAAGCAGCAGAACTTGGCAACTTCAGCTACATGATTCTGACTTTAGAGTTAAGGATAGAAGAAATGGGATATAGAATTTGCCTCTGCACCTGGTGTCCCTGAATGGAGCCTAGAGAGGCCATTGCATGAAGCTGTGAAGGTGAAGCCTGGATTGCCTTGGAGAACCCAAGATATTAGAGATGCCAGAGCCATAGAATACCTGCTGAGGAGAGCTGCCAACAGGGAATAGAACCAGCCCAAGAGAAAGAAATGTGTTACAGTCAACAAAGCTGAAAGAGTCAAAGATCTAAAGAGTGTTTTGACATCAGACATGGAGATGCAGAGTTTGGAGTTTGCCTAGTGTAGCTAGAGTTTTCCTGCTTTGCCCACAGTCAGGACAAATCTTTGTCACCCGCCAGTCCCACAGCCGCTCAGACCCAACCAAGTAAACACAGAGACTTATATTGCTTACAAACTGTATGGCCGCGGCAGGCTTCTTGCTAACTGTTCTTTTATCTTAAATTAACCATTTCCATAAATCTATACCTTGCCACGTGGCTGGTGGCTTACCGGCGTCTTCACATGCTGCTGGTCATGGCGGCGGCTGCAGTGTCTCTCCGCCTCAGCCTTCCGCTTCCCATAATTCTCCTCTCTCCTTGTCCCGCCTACTTCCTGCCTGGCCACTGGCCAATCAGTGTTTTATTTATTGACCAATCAGAGCAATTTGACATACAGACCGTCCCACAGCAGCCTAGATGGTTTTTGTTCTTTCTTTGGTCCAGTATATCTTCACTATGCTCCATTCCATCCCTTTTGGAATGGTAATGTAGAGCCTGAGACACTGTATGTTTCAAGTATGTGATCTACTTTTTTTATTTTGATTTTACAGGAGATTGCAGTTACAAGATTGAATGAATCTTGGAAGAAACTTTGAACTTTAGACTTTTAAATAAGTTTGAGACTGTAGTAGACTATGGAGACTTTTGAAGTTGAACTGAATGCATTTTTGCATTATGATAGGAATACAAGATTATGGGGGTCAGGGAGTAGAATGTGGTGGTTTGAAAGAAAAAGTGCCCCCAAAGGGAGTGGCACTAATGTGCAGTGTGGGTTTGTTGGAGTAGGTATGGCTTTATTGGAGAATGTGTGTCACTGTCAGGGTGGACTTTTTGTCCTTTTATGTTCAAGCTATGCCCAGTGTCACAGTTTACTTCCTTTTGCCTGTGGATAAAGGTGTAGAACACTCAACTTCTTCTCCAGTAGCCTGTCTGCCTGCATGTTGCCATGCCTTGCCATGATGATAATGGACTAAACCTCTGAATCTTTAAGCCAGCCCCAATTAAATGGTTTCCTTTATGAGAGTTGCCATGGTCATGATGTCTCTTCACAGCAACAGAAACTCTCACTAAGACAATTGAATTGACCCACAGATAGTAACAGAATGGATGCAGGTTGATAATAACTTGGCATTTCTCAGTGAGGTTCTTGGCGTGGCTGTGCTGGACCTCCATCTCTCAATGTATAAAACGAGGCATAAGTATACTCAGTATGTGATTGCTGAGAGGAGCAAGTGAAGAGATGGGTGTGGTCAGGCTCCTTGATATAGCTTCCAACACCCCAGTTCACCTTTTTCCTGCCTACATGTGAACAGCTGTAGGCTACATAATTGGGTACAACAGCTGGAAGCAAACTTATAGCTTACAACCCCACAGTACTTCATCCCAGGTCTATGCCAGTGCATGCCAGCTCTGGTCTTTGCTCCTAATGTTGGAGGGGCGGTTGAGGGACACTGCTCAGGGCATCACTGTGCGCAACCCAGACAGATGTGCTGGGGAAGGAAGGAAGGGGCTCTGTGGCACACCTCTCAAAATTAGAAAATGGGAACAAGGAGGAAGTCATTTTTGGACAGAGAGGTACAGAGCTGGCTGGATGAAGCAGTGGGATGAAGTCATGAGTTCTACTTAGTAGTGATCAGCCTGTGATTAGCTTTTTCTCTCTTTCCTTCCTAATTTTCTTTGACCCTCTCTGTTGATCCCTGGGATTGCGCTCCTTAATAAAACAGCGGCTCCTAAACCTTTCCCTGGGCTCTGCTTTCTGACAGAACAGAAGGTGCTTAATTCAGTGACTGGCTTCTGTTTATTTTGGTTATTGGAATCCAAAGCTAATTTGTTAATGAGTGCCAATGCTAAAAAAATGGCTACAGGCAGAATTTTGTTGAGCTGGATAATTTTCATTTCCCAGACTCCACAGTCACTTTCAAGAGATAATACATTTCACATAAATGTCCTTAACTAATGTCATATAGACTTAGATAAAATTTATGTGTGATAGGAAACTTTCAGGGATATCTTAAAAAATGATAACTTATAGTTGACTCATGTTTATTTTTAGCTAAAGCAAGTCAGAAACCTTTACGTATCATGGGTGTGGTCATGGTCTTCTAGACATGCTGGACCCAGTCAAAAGTATCTGTGTTTAAGTGGCTCAGGTGGAATGTCCTTTCTGTGAAATGAACTGCCTTCATAGAGTGCTATGTGCTTGTTGGTTTGAGCTACCATTGTGGGATACCAAGAGGAATTCCAGCCAGCAGGGTAGTTCAGTGACTCTCCCTGGTGGACACATGTGCTTATCAGTGAGTGTTCAGGTTGAAGTTTGTGAATAAAGCAGTTCACAGTTTTTGTCCCACTCCCAGATCTGCATTTAGAGATCAAAAGTGAAGGTCCTGTCTTTTAGGACTCTTATCACGTATGTGGACAATCATGGATTGTCCTGAGTTAATATAGTTCAGGTGGAGAACTTCATTTGGAAACCAAACCAGGAGCCAACTTCCTGTTGGTATTTGCTGAAGCATGGGGTTCCTTCCGTTCCGATCAGGTAGCTACCAACATTTTTCTTCTGAAATGCTGCTTCCATTTAAAGGAGATATACCAAGCTGGAGAGATGGCTCGGTGGTTAAGAGCACTTGTCGCTCTTGTGGAGGACCTGGGTTTGGTCCCATATGGTGACTCACAGCCATTCGTGTGTCTAGTTCAAAGGGACCCAAACCCCATTGCTGATCTCCACAAGCCCAGGAACTTGTTGGTGAACATACAAACATGGAGGCAAAGCACTCACATATATAAAATAAAATAATAAATCTAAAGATATTTAAAGACCGTTTCTCTGATATGAAGTGACACTGGAAATTCTTTAACATTCACGTGACAAGGCATTGCTTGGTTTTGCTGTAAGGATTTCCAACTCACTTCAGAGGCACATGTTTTTTCCTTTCTTCTTCAACAATGCCATTCTATGACAGCGATTGCACAATTTCTGTCTTCTACAAACTGCCCAAAGTAGTGCCTACTGTGAGTTCTTTAGGCCTACTGTGAGCTCGTTAGGCTCATTTGCTTTTTCCAAAGTTGTAATGAAGACCTTTGTGGTTTTTTTTCTAAATGGAAGAACAGGCTCATGTCTCAGTATTTCCCTAATGAGAGACATAATTAGTTGCATCTCCATGCTAAAGGAGTGTAAGCTGTTGTTTGGGAGCCCAGCCGCTGTGCTCTAAAGTCCTGTTACAAAGTGCGAAGATAACACTGTCAGGGTGACTGGGAGGGGCTGAGTGTCGTCAGGGACTGTAAAGGAATAAAGCCACGCTGGTGCAGGCAAGAGCAAGGCTGCCAAAGCTGCGAAGTACCTGGCTGGGTTTTAAAGGACAGGAATACAATACTCTTACTAAGACACACTTTATAGAGTCCGCTTCACAGCCAAGGAAAACAGCTTTTGGAGCTTTCGGGTGCCCATAAACAGCTAGATGAATGCAAGGAAGCCAAAACCAGGGATGAGTGGGGTATTTAAATGCTCAGCTTGCTCAGCTGCCACAGAGTCCTCCCTCCGCACAGATGCCCTGGCATGGGGATATGAGCAAGGTCCCACGTGTGTGATTTATGGAAAATCTGTATATGAGGGCTAGGCAGGGGACATGAGCAGAGCACTCTGCTCGCCAGTTGTTCTGTGATAACTTAGGAAAAAAGCAATCTGGCTCACTTTTCCAAGGTGATCGCACAGCATGATGCTAAAGAGAGGAGGCAAGTCCAGTACTGACCCCAAAATAATGGTCACTCAAGTACTAGGCGACAATTGCCCATTGATAAGCCAGTTCAAGTATTTTCTTATCCAAGATGCTGTATATACTTTGCCAAGAGAAAACTGGCATGTGGCAGTAAGTTGTAAAGTGATAAAAAGCAGACATGAGTGGAAAAATATTTTATCTAGACAGATAAAATAGAGAAAGTCTATGACTATGATAACTGGACAACAGAGAATATTTTATAGAAAAACTTTGTAATGTTGCCAACCATTAAGGCAAAATGAACGAAGAGCAAATGGGTTGTATTTCAAACACATACCATCCCAGTGAGCGGCAGTCACTTTTACTACCCCAGTCACATTTTTTGACTGATGCAATAAAATTTGCAAAATTCAAAGAAAAACATAGGATTTATATCTTTCTTTTTAGCTTCAGATTTGAAATGGATTTTATGGTTAACCATTCAACAAAATGTTTTTGAAATGTTTTGAATCATTTATAGCTTTTAGGAAGCCACACTGTTTATAAGCAGGGGGTTCCCTATGGCTGCCAGGCTTGCTGGATAATCCTCAGATGTTTTTAATGGCAAGATTTTGTGCTGGGACACTTCAATAGTTGTTATATTTAAATAGTTCATAGTGATTAGAATGGTCTAGTAGGGCTTCATGGGTCATAAATTGTGAATGTGTTTTGTGATTCAGAGAATTGCTTCTACATAATGACTCCTACTTTTAATGATTTCATTTATGTAGTAGTATTGGCTCTGTCCATGACTTTGGGCTCTATGGCCGAAGGAAAAGGTGATTCTTCCCGTCATATGTGACCTCTTCAAGAGAGGAGAGAGGTAGCTCAGTGGTTAAAGAGCACTGACTGATGTTCCAAAAGATCCAGGTTCAATATCCAGGCCTTCTGGTGTAAGATCACACCAGATTAAAAAAAAAAAAAAAAAAAAAAAAAAAGGAAGAAGGAAACACGTGACCCCTCTCTCCTCTCCTTTTAAGAGTACTTCAGGTAATACAGCAAGCAGCACTGCCTCCTTTGGGCAGTATGGCTCAAGGTCATGGGTGGAGCAAATACCACCACACATTTGTGGTACAGCAGCTGCTGTACCACTACACATTTGATTTGACTTCTGATGTTAGAACTTAAATTAAGTACAAAATTGAGTAAACATGAGTTAAAATTATTTCCTGTAAGTATTTCCTTGTCTATCTTTCATTCACTCTAGAGTACTTTGGTCAAAGAAAAGAGCTCAGAGGAACTTGGATTGTGGGTAGTAGGTGGGACATTAGTTTTTCTATTTTTGCAGGTTTTAACCACTGCAGTCATCCTACTACATTATGTGAATCATTTAAACTCAAAGGATCATTGCATTTAATAGTGATTTGCCACCGTCCCTTTGTAGGTTGAAAAGAGTGACGAAATATAAATTAACAGGAGCAACAACAGTAGAATTCGTCAGTGTCTTTAGAAATGTTTTCTGACTCTAAACTCTAGTCATTGCTTAAGGAATCACTTCTGTGGTTGGCATTCTTTCTAAGTAGCTGTCACCCATTAATCAGAATCGCATCATAGAGCTTGGGCAGAGTCGCTCTCTGCGCGCATTCTTCAGCATCTTCCGAGATCTTCAGGAAGACCCAGTGATCAGCACACACGTCTCTAGATGGTCATTTGCTTCTGTGTGCAGTTGTTCTGAAACAGAAGCCAAAGAGCACTGTCCCTGCCCACAATAATGAACACGCCAAAGTTTTATTTGCACTTGACATTGCGTAAACTTTTGTCTTTCAAATTAACTAAGTAGAATAATATGAAATTGCAATTTATGGAGCATTAAGTGATCTGTACATGTGCTGAGGAAAAGATTAATGTTAATTCAAAACCTTGAAATCTTATGAAAGTTTCTCAGCTTTTATTAGACTTGAGGAGAATCTAGTATTCTCTTCTGACTCGGAGTAAACTGAGATATGTAGGCAGTGGCATTTCACATACGTGTAAATTAGAAGTTTCAGGAAATCTGAAAATTGCTAAAGGTTAATGCAAATTACACCTGACATCAGCTATTCCGTGTGTTTGCAGGCACACCTGCTTAGCATACCCTCTGTCTTTTACTTTCTTACTTGTCCACTATTCTTGGTGGCCTCAGACATGGCCACATGCCATACTGGACTGTAGAAGCTGCAGAGTCCCTGAGAGGCCACTTTAGCTATTCAAGAACCTTAGTCTCCTCATCAGGGCAGCAAATGAGCTGAGTTGGAAATATTTCCAAGGAAGGATTTCTAAAAGGGCAGAGCTGTCTGTTAAAGGGAAAGATAAATACGAGAGCAGATTTGCTGACCCAGCAAGTGCTGACCCTGCCCGAGATTAGTTTCTGTAAGAATGCAATCTTGACAACATTATAGCTGTGTTTAGAGCAGGGAAATAAATGTCAAAAAGGTCCTTTTGAAGTTGGTGCTTTCTTTTTCTAGCTTTAGAATCAAGCACTTTTTGAGGGATACCGGCAGTAGAACTGTTGCTGAAGCCAAGATGAAACACTTGCCCTGCTTTTGATGAGTAGTGGTGTTCGATGGTTTTCCCTCAGTGGGACATAGATGCTAAGGGTGGTTGCTTGGATTCTGAATGGCCTCTACTCCATCCCTTCTCTGCTCACAGTTCAATTTATTGGCAATATTTATGTCTTGTTCAGTGAGTACCTGCCACTCACATGAGGTCATTTCAGCTCACAGTAGTAACAGTTTGGGGATTTATTATTATTATTATTATTATTATTATTATTATTTTGCCAATCATTTTGAAATTAATTATATTTCAGTCAAGGATTTTTTTGTTTAAAATTTTTTTAAATTCATTTTACATACCAACCACAGATCCCCCTTTCATCCCTCTTCCCGTTCTTCCCAGCCTCCCCACTAAGTCTCCCCCTGCCATCCCCTCCTCCAAAAGGGTAAGGCCTTCCATTGGGAGTCAGCAAAGCCTGTATATTCAGCTGACACAGGACTCAAGGCTTCACACCATAGTTAATGGGCTCCAGAAAGCTGGCTCATGCACTGGGGATAGATCCTGATCCCACTGCCAGGGGCCCCTTAAACAGACCAAGCTACACAATTGTCTCACTTATGCAAAAGGCCCAGTCTGGTCCCATGCAGGTTCCACAGCTGTTGGTCTAAAGTTCATGACTTCCTACGAGCTTGGTTCAGTTTTCTCTGTAGATTTATTTCCCCATTGTGATCCTGACCATCCTTCCTCAGATAATCCCTCTTCCCTCTCTTCAACTGGACTCCCAGAGCTCAGCCTGGTGCTTGGTTGTGGATTTCTGCATCTATTTCCATTAGTTACTGGATAAAAGCTCTATGATAACAGTTAATGTATTCACCAATCTGATTACCGGGGTAGGCCAGTTCAGGCACCCTCTCCACTATTGCTAGTAGTCTAATCTGGGGTTGTCCTTGTGGATTCCTAGGAATTTCCCCAGCACCAGGTTTCTCCCTTACCCCATAATGTCTCCCTCTATCAAGAATCTCTTTCATTGCTCTCTCACCCCATCCCTCCTCCAGCTCGACCATCTTGTTCCCTTATGTTCTCATCCCCCAACCCCTATCCTCTATTGCCGCTCCCCCCATTCCCTGTTTACTCCTGGAGATCTCATCTACTTCCCCTTCCCAAGGTGATCCATGCATCCCTCTTAGGGCCCTCCTTTTTACCTAGCTTCTCTGGAGCTGTGGGTGTAGCCTGATTATCCTTTGCTTTACATCTAGTATCTATTTATGAGTGAATACATACCATGATTGTCGTTCTGAGTCTAGGTTACCTCACTCAGGATGATACTTTCTAGTTCCATCCATTTGCCTGCAAATTTCATGATGTCATTGTATATGTACCACATTTCTTTATCCGTTCTTCAGTTGAGGGGCATCTAGGTTGACTACTACAAATAATGTTTCTATGAAGAGAGTTGAGCAAGTATCCTTGTGGTATGATTGAGCATCCCTTGGGTATGTGTCCAAGACTGGTATCATTGAATCTTGAGGAAGATTGATTCCCAATTTTCTGAGAAGTTGCCATACTGATTTCCAAAATGGCTGTACAAGTTTGCACTCCCACCAACAGTGGAGGAGCATTCCCCTTGCTTCACATCTTCTCCAACATAAACTGTCATCA